>NW_025777520.1:0-91713 GCF_021130785.1 Homalodisca vitripennis | reverse complement strand
TCTTACATACACACTTCTACTTTACATATTATTTTAATAAACAAATTAACAATGACAAATGATATCTTTAGTAGAAGATATAACAGTGTTAGTCACAGAAAAGGTAAAACACACAAAAGTGTTACTGAAACAACAACTATTCCGACGGTGAAATCTAGTAAAAATTTACCATTGATTTGAGCTACCATAACACTATTAAATTTTGTTAAAGTCAGTAAAAAAACTCTGAGATTTGTAAGTTTTGATAGTTCATTGTCTTTTGTTGTAACTGTGAAAACCTTTAAATTTTTTCGCTAGATCTACAAATAAACTGTGTCTCTCTCTAGATATATAACTCTATTCCTTTTTAATATTAAGTAAATAAAAAATATTATTAGACTATAAGTAAAAAACTCATTTTAAAATGAATAAATTAAGTAAGAATGTATACTTAAAATGGTAAAGGATTTTAAACATCTATTTTTATACTACAATTTTGTTTGTTAACATTCGTATTTGTATATTAATTTACAAGTTTAATTCACCCCATAAATTGAAGATGTGTTTTAAAAGAATAACAATTATTTTAAAGCTTATATATATATATTATATATATATATATTTAAATATATATATATATATAAAGCTTGTTCAGTTTTATGATATATATAGTAAAATAAGTATTCATAAAATATATAATAAAACTTAAAAAAGCGACTTGAATTGTTATAACCGAGAGTAATTCAGGAAAAGTTAAGTCCAGACTTATTAGTTGACGAAGGTAGACACTCCTGTGACAAGTGGTTCATTACATTTGCATTACCTTATGTCAATCTGTAAAAATCGAACGTTTTAATCTGTATTTCTGCATCAATTATCATTTTATTTGAAGTCGGCACAGGAATTAAAGTATTAAACATAACAGTAAATAAGTTACCTTTATTAACACACCAAATACATTTAGAATATTATTCGCCTTATAAAATCGAGTACGGGCTTCTTAAATGCAGGTTTTAAAAGCTATTTTTACTATCTACATGAGAATATCACTTATACTCTTTTTATGAGACTTTCGTAAATTTTCTAAAAGGGTTGATTACTACTACAGTTATATTAAGAAACAATTTACAAAGAGTGAGTTTTAAATGTGTAAAGCTAAGACGACTGCGACTCTTACCCCATTACAATCTTTCCTGTGATTAACACGCTTTTTTCTACTTTTAGCAAATAAAATGATTTTATATTAAACATTTAACCATAAAAAAGTATAGACTTATTTTCAAATTTTAATTAAACCCATAATGGGTTACAGTTACATATATTAAACCCACCGCCAACCCTCAATCTTGTGTTTCAAGACTAAGACGACTCCACTACATACAATTTGAAGGGCCTTGCCGAAAAAATATATAATGATTGCAAGGCGTAATGTGCGGTAGCTATCCGCTCTGACTTTGCCTCAGCAGTAAAATGTAGGAGTTTCTAGGAATGGATAATTTCGACTCAGCCGGTGTTCACTCTGCTTGACCTTAGCAGTCAAATGTAGGGAATTCGGGAACGGAGAATTTCGACTGGGCCAGTGTCCACTCTGCTTGGAACTCAGCAGTTTAAATGTAGGGAATTCGGGAACGGAGAATTTCGACTGGGCCAGTGTCCAATCTGCTTGGACTCAGCAGTTAAATGTACGGAATTCGGGAACGGAGAATTTCGACTGGGCCGGTGTCCACTCTGCTTCGCTCAGCAGTCCAATATGTAAGGAATTCAGGAAACAGTGAATTTCGACTCGGCCGTTGTCTATTCTGCTTGGCCTCAGCAGCAAATTGTATGGAATTCAGGAACGGAGAATTTCGACTCGGCCGGTGTCCATAATAATAGTTATCATCGTCCACTCTACTTTATACTGCATTCTCTGACAGGGTACCATACACTCACCTCTGGTAAAACTGAGCCAAAGGTGGTACATTCTTCTTGGCCCAAACGGGGTGGAAATCTAGTCAACATGCTATTAAAGAAGCTCTTTAAACAATCCCATCATTCGTTATGGGAAGAAAATCCTATATGGAGGTGACAGCTAGGGTTTTTGAATTTGAATTATTTTTTTAAATTTGACTTATACTTTTATAGCTCTTCAACTTTGGAATTTGGAAATGAGCAACTAGTTTTGATTACCATAAGAAATAATGATAAATGTTTCTAATTGTTAGAATCTAAAATTACAAATTATTTTAAAGTTTTACTAATAAAAATCGTTTAGAGCCAGATATCCTTATAACAGAAATGTATTGTGGTAATGCAGTGGTAGTAGAGGCTATGCGGTAAAGGTGTTGAAACGAAAATACTACTGTGATTGCGTTAACTCTAGAGCACTTACCGCTATAGGAGTATCCGGGTGGGGGAGGTTGTGAGTTGTAGCCCCCTCGGTATATACTCTTCCAAGTAGTTTAAAGTTTAAACAAAAACAGAAAACCCAGTGCTCATGATTTAATTTTCAAGTTCTCAGAACCCTTCCTCAGAAACAAATCGAATTAATAAAACAAAGAAACATAACCCAAATCAAGAACTAAAAAACAACCAAAATAGAATTTTAAGAAATAAATACCATAAACAAATAGATTCCAATCAGCTATGTAGAGTGTTTTACATATACCTAAAAATTTATATATGAAGGAAAAGAGGATCATCTAAGGTTCAACCCATCTGGTTGCCTTGATTTTAGAATTAATTGATGTGCGATTTCAAGATTTCTTAAATTTATCAGATTAGTATTTTGATTGTTGTTTGGCTCTAAATTGTAAATTCCTTTAAGGCCGAAGCAGTTTTCTAATTTTATTTTGATTGTGTTTAATCGCATGAGCAGGTAATGGTCTCTCATAAATTTTAAGAACAACATAATAAATGTAGATATATATATATATATATATATATATATATATATATACATAATAATATATGTATATATATATATATATATACATATATTATTTTTAGTAAATTACTGTACAACTAGAACAAAGTGTTTTTAAAACATTGGCACTATATTTTCGGTGAAAAACCGTCTTCAGGTGCAAAAATTGTATAAGATATAAAAAATATAAAAGAAAACAGTACAGACGAAAGTAAAATAAACAGTGAATAAATAATAATAAATACAGATGACATGAACTAAACAATTTTTCCATATGTTTGATTTCAAATTAAGACGTTTTTTGGCTAAGTTATCTGATATTGAGTCCATGTGGAATTTTGCTCTTTAAAACCAATTGGCGTGCTTGTTCTAATGTTCTGAGATAAATTGGGTTTGAATTTGTATGTACTTGCCGAATAGGTTTGACTGAATATGTATTTTCAAAAGTTTCATTGTGATTTATACCATGAGTCACGACAGTTTTCTCTAAATCTTGGTGATTATAATCAAATCGGTGTCCTGTCATTCTTGTCTTCAAGGTATTTTGTTGTTGAGCCAATATAATCTGCTGGACATTTTTTACATTGAAATTTGGTAAATCACATTTTTAAATTCACAAGACAAGTTGCCGATGATAGGATATGCCTTGCGTGTTTTTTGCTACTAGTGAATTTTGAAGAATTTGGTAACATTTTACAAATCAAACATCTTGGTTTATTACACGGATGTGATCCTTTTTGTTTTGGTATTGATTTTTCATTGGTGTTTGTCCTTGGTAATTTAGGTTTGACCAATATATCTTTAAGAATAGGAGGTCTTTTAAAGATTACTCTAGGAGTTGTTTCAAAAATTATCATTAGTTGAACTAGAATTTTGTAAGGTATTAAATGCTATTTTAAGAATATTATTAATTTTGTAAAGCCCTGGATGTATAATACATGTATATATATATACACATAAAATATCTATATTAAATATGTATATATATATATATATATATATATATATATATATACATAAGGGCCTGTAAATTTTTATAATGAATGGTTTGAAATAAGCAAGTAAAACATTTACATGTATACTACTTACTCGCCTTCGGCTCGCTGGGGGCTACGCCCCCAGGCCCCCATGATGTACGCTTGCAAATTCGGGGATAAGCGGTATTCGGGGTTATGTCGAGCTTAAGATTAGTAATTTGGGGAGTTAATAGTTGACCCTTTTTATCGAATTTTCCAGATTAATTTAAAGTTTTGACTTCAAAGGCCTTTTGTGGCTTAACCGTTAGAGATACGACAAAAAGTGACTGGACCTTTCCTGTCGGAAATTTAATTTTATCTTTCGATTATGCCATCAGATTTGAGCTACGAGCTCTGGTTTAGGAGCTACAGAGTGTGGTAGTAAAGTCTGCACCTGTCACCTATTGTAAATTGTTGAGTGGAAATATAGTAAAAAAACCTACCCTAAGTCAATATTTTTAAGTTGCTTAGGGGGTTTTATTTGCTCAGGAGTCTATATAGTCATGCCAGGAAATTCCCAGGGGGGAAGTTAATCTTACCGAGGTTAAGCCATCAGGGGGTTTAACTTACTCAGGAGGTTATCTAGTCATAACAGGAAATTCCCGGGGGTGGTTAAAGGATTTGGTGATTGGTAGATCTGATGTACGCTAGCAAAATCGGGGATGAGAGGGATTTGGTGATTGGTAAAATTCGGACATGAGGTCATGCCAGGAAATTCCCTGGGGGGGATTAATGTTACCAAGGGGGGTTAACACATCAGGGGGTTTAATGTACTCAGGAGGTTATCAGCTCATACCAGGAAATCCCCGGGGGGGGGGTTAATATTACCGGGGGTTAATGACACACTTGGGCCTATTTTAGAGAGTATTGTGTCTGTGAACATAATAAAAATTCCTCTGTCTTTCGATTTTACCCTCGGATTTGAGCTACGATCTCTGGTTTAGTCGGTACAACGCTTAGGATAAAAGTCTGCACAGGTCAGTTGTTGTGTAAACAGATATAGTGTAAATCAATTTAAAACTACCTTTATCAGATTATTAAGTTGATCAGGGGGTTTAATTTAATCAGGAGTTCATCAACCAGGAAATTCCCGGGAGGGGGTGTTAAAGAAGGCGTGGTACTTTTCTAGTAAATTTGTGTCTGGGCACGAGGAATTTTTATCAAAATTAAACGTTGATCAGAGGGTTTAAATTACTTCGGAAATTATAATTCCACGCCAGAGTTTTGACAATGAACTAATATTTCATAAAATTAAATAGAAAAACACTCTGTCCCTATCTACTATTGAAGCTTCAATAACGCTCAGCCAACTCCCGATGTGGAGGGGGGTTTTATTCACTCGTTAACTTAGTAATACAAGGTCAATCTGGAACCAGCATGAATCGCACCAATTATAGTTGCAAAATTTAAAACACCTAAAAGTGACGACAAAGAATTAGCCATTTAGAGCATTTATCAGGCTTACGGAAAGCTAAACGACAGAAAGCTGCTGGACCTTTTTTGTAGATCCTATTAATAGCTACTTACAAAAAGTTTAACATATAAGCTAGGGCCAACGGTTCGGCCACTATCGAGCACGAAAAGTAAGTTTTTAAGTGAAATTTTAAATATAATCACGTTTTACGGCTAAACCATGAAAGATAGAGTAAAAAGTCACTGAACCTTTTGTGTAGACTGCATTATTTTGTATTCAAATCATATGTTTTATCTGGCCTATAACTAAGATTTTATCTCAAATATAGCCCAGAATACAATCATCTCAGGTAAAACTCAAAAAATCAAAACTTTAAAACGCGTTTATGCGGCCAGACCGTTGAGGATAGGGCAAAATGTTACTGAACCTTTTTTGTAGATCACGTCATTTCCTAATTCCCGATGAAGATTTGTTTTGAGCTACGACCAACCGTTTAGCCGTTATCAAGCCCGGAATGTAAATTTGTAGGCGAAAATTTCCAAATATTTTCACTTAATAGCGTTTTTGCGGACAAACCAATGGAGATAGAGTAAAATGTTATTAAACCTTTTTTTTAGATCACATTATTTCCTAAATCTAACCTTTGATTTATTTTGACCTCCGACCAATGGTTTCGCCGCTATCGACCTCAAAAACAAACTTTTCACGTAAATATTACAAAAAAATTGCACATAATCACGTTTTTAGACCAAACTAATGGAGATAGAGCAAAAAGTTACTAGACCTTTTCTGTAGATCGTAAAATTTGCTAATTTGATGGGTCAATCAGATTTGAGCTAAAACCTACCGTTCGGCCGCTATCGAGCTCGAAACTTTATTTTAAGCGAAAAAAATCTCTGGAATGTCAAATGTTCAAGCGTTTTGTCGCTTAACCATGGAAGATAGAGCAAAAAGTCACTGGACCTTTTTTTGTAGTTCACTTCATTCCTGACCATGAATTTTTCATCAGATCCGAGCTAGCTCCAACGGTTCGCCCGCTATCGGGCTTACAAAAAATGCCTGCAGGGGTAAAGAATGCGCGATTTTTGAGGAATTTTTTTGAGGGGTTTAAAAGTAAAAAAGTCCGGTTTTCAGACTTTTCCTCCGGGTCATATTGTGAAAGGAACCTGCGTGCCAAATTTCAAGTTTCCAGCACTTCTAGAACTATGTTAGAATTTGTATCTATATATCAGTCAGTGAGTCAGTTACACATGCGGCTGTATAGTATATTAGATTAGACTCGCTGGGGGCTACGCCCCCAGGCCCCCATTTGGGTGTTGGCCAAATTCGGGGATAAGCGTAGTTCGGTGATTGGTTAAATTCAGACGTGAAGTTTCCAAATTTTATGTATCCGTTCTAGAGAATCTTACGGGTCGTAATGCTTCGCTAACGCTCAGCCAAAAGATGTGTGGTGTATGATATTAATCAATTGATGTGGTGGAAGAGATAAGTTATGTGTTCGTGAAATTTGGAGACAAGAAGAATTTGGTTTCAACCAAAGTCAGAGGACGTATGTGTACCATAGTTTAATTTTCCGGATTTACCCAAACTTTTGACTTTGAGGGCGTTTTGCGGGTTAACCGTTAGAGATACGAGAAAAAGTAACTGGACCTTTCCTGTCGGAAATTTAATTTTGTTTTCGATTGTGACCTCAGATTTGATCTACGACCTATGGTTTAGTCGGTACAACGCTTGGGATAAAAGTCTGCACCGGTCAGCTGTTGTGTAAACAGATTTAGTGTAAATAAATTTAAAACTGCCTTTTATTAGATTATTAAGTTGATCAGGGGGTTTGGTTTTAATCAGGAGTGCATCAACCAGGAAATTCCCGGGAGGGGGGTTAATGTTATCGGGAGTTATTAGAACGCGTGGTAATTTTCTGGAAAATGTGTGTCTGTGCTACGAGAATATGTGTACAGTAATTTTTATCAAAATAAAACGTTGATGAGGGGGTTTAAATTACACAGTTCGGAAATTTTCATTCCATACCAGAGTGTTGATAAGGAATCACTATTTCATTTTAAAAAGCACTCTGTCCCTATCTACTATTGAAGCTTCACTAACGCTCAGCCAACTCCCGATGTGGGGGGTTATAGTCACTCGTTAATTGAGTAATACAAGTCCAATCTGGAACCAGCATGAATCGCACTAATTATAGTTGCAAAATTTAAAACACCTAAAATTGACGACATAGAATTAGCCATTTATAGCATTTATCAGGCTTACGGAAAGATAAACGACAGAAAGCTACTGGACCTTTTTTGTAGATCCTATGAATAGCTACTTACAAAAAGTTTTACATTTAAGCTAGGACCAACAGTTCGGCCACTATCGAGCACGAAAAGTAAGTTTTTAAGTGGAATTTACAATATAATTACGTTTTACGGCTAAATCATGGAAGATAGAGTAAAAAGTCACTGGAACTTTTGTGTACATCGCATTATTTTGTATTAAAATCAAATTTTTATTCTGGCCTAGAACTAAGATTTTGTCTGAAATAGAGTCCAGAAAACAAAATCTCACGTAAAACTAAAAAAATCAAAACTTTAAAACGCGTTATGCGGCCAAACCGTTGAGGATAGGGCAAAATGTTATTGAACTTTTTTTGTAGATAACGTGATTTCCTAAATCTCGCTGAAAATTTATTTTGAGCTACGACCAACCGTCTAGCCGCTATCAAGCCCGGAATGTAAATTTGTAGGCGAAAATTTCCAAATATTTTCATTTTATCGCGTTTTGCGGTCAAACTAATGGAGATATAATAAAAGGTCACTAAAAATTTTTTGTAGATCATATCATTTCCTACATCTAACCTTTGTTTTATTTTGACCTCCGACCAATTGTTTCGCCGCTATCGACCCCAAAAACAAAGTTTTCACGTGAAAATTACAAAAAAATTTCACATAATCACTTTTTTTTTTTTTTTCGGCCAAACCAATGGAGATAAGGCAAAAAGTCACTGGACCTTTTCTGTAGATCGCGCAATTTGCTAATTTGATGGGTCAATCAGATTTGAGCTACGACCTACCGTTCGGCCACTATCGGGCTCGAAACTTTATTTTAAGCGAAAAAATCTCTGGAATGTCAAACATTTCCGTGTTTTGTGGCTTAACCACATGGAAGATAGGACAAAAAGTCACTGGACCTTTTTTGTAGTTCACTTCATTCCTGACTAACGATTTTTCGTCAGATCGAAGCTAGCTCCAACGGTTCACCCGCTATCAGGCTTACAAGAAATGCCTGCAGGGGTAAAGAATGCGCGATTTTTGAGGAATTTTTTTGAGGGCTTAAAAGTAAAAAAGTCTGGTTTTCAGACTTTTCCTCTGGGTCATATTGTGAAAGGTACCTGCGTGCCAAATTTCAAGTTTCCAGCACTTCTAGAACTATGTTAGAATTTGTATCTATATGTCAGTCAGTCAGTTACACATGCGGCTGTATAAGTATTTAGACTCGCCTTCGGCTCGCTGGGGGCTACGCCCCCAGGCCCCCAAAGTAAGTGCCTTAAATTCGGGGGGATAAGCGGAATTCGGGGACAGGAGGGATTCGGTTGTTGGTTAAATTCGGACTTGAGGTTTTCGATTTACGTATCCCCAACTGTGTCCTTTCTCGTGGGAAACACATTATCAAACAATATTTAGTGTATAATGTGGTCTACAAGAAAGTTCAAGTAATATATTGCTGTATTTCCCTTGGGTAGGCCGTAAAACGCCATTACGTGCGAAATTCTTTTAATTTTTACGTGAAAATTGAGATATCGGGTCCGATAGCGGTCAAACCGTTACTAATATTGTTTACGCATCACGGCTGCAAGTTGGGAGATTTAGCGCTACATATGTTTGTGTCAAATTAGTTGCTAGTAACTTTAAGTCGATAAAACTGTTCTTTGCCCGTTAGTTTGTCAATGCTCAAATACGGAGACATACATTATTAACAAAATTACAGCTATTACAGCAAAATTACAGTCAATGATATTCTCTGATGTCGTGTGGAAATTTCCATATTTGGTTGTGTATATACATGTGTCAAATGATTTGGTAATAACTTATTGTTGTTGAAACTGTTGTTTGCCCGTTAGTTTGTCAAAAATACGGAGACCATAATATATTATTAACAAAATTACAGCTATTACAGCAAAATTACAGTCAATGATATTCTCTGATGTCGTGTGGAAATTTCCATATTTGGTTGTGTATATACATGTGTCGAATGATTTGATAATAACTTATTATTGTTGAAACTGTTGTTTGCCCGTTAGTTTGTCAATGCTTTAAATGCAAGCATGACGTATCCAGTCTCGCCACGGGGAGGCCGGCAAACGTGGAGACCATATATTATTAACAAAATTACATCAATCGTTGGTTAATGTTGATCTTCAATGTCGTGTACATCTTTGCATATTTAGTTGTGTATATACTTGTGTAAAATTATTGGGTAATAATGTTTTTTTATTGAAACTGTTGTTTGCCCGTTAGTTTGTCAATGCTTTAAATGCAAGCATGACGTATCCAGTCTCGCCACGGGGAGGCCAGCAAACGTTGAGACCATATATTATTAACAAAATTACATCAATCGTTGGTTAATGTTAATCTTCAATGTCGTGTACATCTTTGCATATTTAGTTGTGTATGTACTTGTGTCAAATTATTTGGTAATAATGTATTGTTGAAAGTGTTGTTTGCCCGTTAGTTTGTCAATGCTTTAAATGCAAGCATGACGTATCCAGTCTCGCCACGGGGAGGCCGGCAAACGTGGAGACCATATATTATTAACAAAATTACATCAATCGTTGGTTAATGTTGATCTTCAATGTCGTGTACATCTTTGCATATTTAGTTGTGTATATACTTGTGTAAAATTATTGGGTAATAATGTTTTTTTATTGAAACTGTTGTTTGCCCGTTAGTTTGTCAATGCTTTAAATGCAAGCATGACGTATCCAGTCTCGCCACGGGGAGGCCAGCAAACGTTGAGACCATATATTATTAACAAAATTACATCAATCGTTGGTTAATGTTAATCTTCAATGTCGTGTACATCTTTGCATATTTAGTTGTGTATGTACTTGTGTCTAATTATTTGTTAATAATGTATTGTTGAAATTGTTGTTTGCCCGTTAGTTTGTCAATGCTTTAAATGCAAGCATGACGTATCCAGTCTCGCCACGGGGAGGCCGGCAAACATAGAGACCATATATTTACATATATACAGAAAACTATTTACATCGACGAGGAGTTTTGTTTTGGCAGGCCCTCTAGCCTACTGCCGCATCAATCAGAATGGGGAGTTTTGTTCTGGCAGGTCCCATTGCCTACTGCCTAATCAGTCACTACGGGGAGTTTTGTTTTGGCAGGTCCCCTAGCCTACTGCCTAGTCAATCACGACGGGGAGTTTTGTTTGGGCAGGTCCCCTAGCCTACTGCCAGTGTCAATCACGACGGGGAGTTTGGTTTGGGCAGGCCCCCTAGCCTACTGCCAGTGTCAATCACGACGGGGAGTTTTGTTTGGGCAGGCCCCCTAGCCTACTGCCAGTGTCAATCTCGACGGGGAGTTTTGTTTGGGCAGGCCCCCTAGCCTACTGCTAATCTCAATCCGGTTCACTGAAGAAGTTCGCCGTACACGATGTTCTTCGCGTAGGCGACTTCATTTTGTACCCTTTCGGGGCGGACGAGGACAACTATGTCTTCCGGACATCGAACTCTACTGAGCAGGACGTACAGCTGGCCATGAGTGAAACAATCAGTGCGAAGATCGACTCCGACCTGATCTATTGTCTGACCTTGGCTCTTGTGGCCGGTCATCGCGTATGCCAGCATCAGAGGAAACTGACGTCGACGGACAAGTAACGGCGAACCTTCAACGATCGCGAACCTAAAGATTATTCTAGGAATACCGATAGGTTGCGCGTCGTGAGGGCGTCTGACGGTAATCAACCGATTGGTTATAGCCGTCACAATGACCTTAGTGCCGTTTACAAGGCCGTCAGCGATATTTAGATTCCTCATGATGAGGCACACCGAGCCGATCTTAAGTCGCAGCACGTGATCAGGAACACCCTTGCCTGTAGCCTGGTTCAGTAGAGGGACTTCAACAGCCAGATTGTCATCGTTTTCACGGTCCACAGTGTCGGCGCTTCGCAGCTCATGAAGGCGACCGTCTACAGAGTTCAAGATTATGTCGTTGATCTCTCTAACGTTCACGTTCAGAGTCGAGAGGATCGCACGACGAGCACACTGATCGGGATCGCGGAGTACGTCGGCAGGAAAGACGGTTGAGATGAGCACTTGTAATGCAGTGACATACCTCACCTCGGCCAAGGGAATAAGTCTGTCACTCTCTCTACCCTCCCCGAAAGTTGTGGACGGAACAGTGCCGTTGCCTACTGCGAGAAGGAAGTCAGAGTAGTCAACGGAACTGCTCGTCCTGTGCGGTGTCGTCAAAGAGAAGACGCGGAACAGTCGCCACAGACGCGAGGCCCGAAGTGAAACGCACGCGACGGCATCTGCCGTTCGTGCCTTTACAACAACGGGTGCGATCTGCCGGAAATCTCCAGAGCACAGAAAGATCTTGCCACCGAATGGCTCATCACGGTTCATGAGATCTCGAAGCGAGCGGTCGAGGATCTCAAAGATGTAGCGATGGGCCATCGGGGCCTCGTCGAAGACGATGAGCTGTGCAGCTCTTATCAGTTCTGCGCGCTGGGACCCGTTGGTTATGTTCCAAACGCCATACCCGTCGCCCAGATCGAGCGGAAGCCGGAACATGCTGTGAGCCGTTGAACCACCAGGCATGTTTCCAGCAGCGATGCCCGAGCTGGCGACGGCCAGTGCAATCTGACGACAACTACGCACGTGTGCCAGTATGACACGAAGAAGTGACGTTTTACCATATCCCCCGGGACCATCGAGGAAGATTACTCTTGAGGATCGGCGGTCACCGGGGTTGTCGAGAAGGGAACGCACGTGTTGCAGAACGCGTCTCTGGTCTTCTGAGAGCTTTTGTTCCCATTCCTCGACAATGGCCCGCTGTTGGTGCTCGCCATAGTCCAACAGCTCCCTTCCCACTTCCGTCGTGTCATCCTGCACGTCGGGGAGACCACAATCCACTAAAGACAATCCCTGCCGACGTAGACTGCGATCGATATCGATCAAGGAAAGTGTATACGCTCTTTCGGGGTCAAGCGGGCTCCTTTCCAAGTGGTCCTCGCAAAGGGGTTGTCACGGAAGGAATCCCACAGAATTGCTGCAGGAGCACCCATATTACAAAGGAGCACGAAGAAGGAACGAAGTCTCGAAGCGACCATGAACCCAGAAGCCTCTCGCAGCGCTTCGCGGTACTCATCCTCGTCCTCAATCAAGCCGAGCTGACGACAAACCTCCTGGAACGTACGGCAATCAGGACCACCGCGTGACAGGAGGTCGGAGTAGCCGCGACAAGGTGTTGACAAGAGAAGCATCCGAAGGTAGTAGAGTTCTCCACGATTAGGCGAGACCCAAAAGACCCTACATACCTTCCCTCCACGCTGGCGAGGTGTGATGAAGTGTTTCCCGTCTTGATGTTCATATATCGGTTCTGTTTTTGGTCTTTTGTCATGAATAATGTAGTTCTCAAAAAATGTCAGGTAAGTTAAACTGTCAAAAGTTTTATCAACAGGTCTGTTAAAATACAATATTAACTTGGAGCTTGATCTAGTTATCGCGGAGGTGAGATCACCGGGACGAAAACAGACGTGCTGTTTACCCTCAAGATGGACGGGTAGACACTCAACTGTCGGTTCTGACTTTGAGATTGGGAAGTCCAAGAGACGCCAGCATGCGTCGCTTGCACCAACCATTCTCTTAGTCACATAGTGTTCTACCTCGTCCTCTTGTTGCCACAAAGGAGTGACGGTGACGTTTTGAAGTGATCCACCCTTCATCAGGTATTTGAATAGATACTTGATGACGCGACGAGTAGACGCAAGCTCCAAGTTAATGTGTGCTTCATACTTTAGCAGTAGTGCGGCGTTATATGGCACAACCCATCCATCGTGAACAGTAACAGACCTGTTGCGTGACTTGATTTTACCAGTATTACTATAATCCCGCCTGTACTGAACGAATCCTCTATCATCTACGTGGGTTGTCTGGCATGAAGGCTTAGGATAGAACTTTGTGCAGTGACCCTTCACAGCGTCCCAGCACAGGAAGTCGGTGCGATGATCAGTGCCACAAGGACCGTGGATCATGTGCTGCAACACCAACTTCCTGAGTCTTCCACCGGCTTCTTCTTCTGAGGGGATGTCCGCGCGGATTGCAGAGTCGATTTCGTCTGCTTGTACTGGACCGTCTCCGTCAATCTTAAACACAATGTGGGCGTGAGGAAGGCCCCTCATTTGCATTTCGATGACGTAGACGATATAGTTAGTGCAGCCGAACATCGCTCCGCTCCGCAGATCTCGAAGAAGCTCGAGGAGTTTGATCTGGAAGACTCTGCAAGCCGTGCTAGGGTCACTGCGTCCACTGCCGTGAGGACACGCTCTCTTGTTTTCCTCCCAAGTCGCGCTGTAAGTAAACGTGAGGAAGTACGTTGGTGAACCCAGGCGTGTGACGAGAGCCATCGCGTTCTCGTAATGGATCTTCATGTACCTGGGCCCACCAGTGAACGTACTTGGGAGGTAAATCTTTCCAGGCTGTGCCCCACCCTCGCCTTGGACTGTTTCATCCCGAGCGATGTCGTCGCTAACCTGCCTTCCTGCCAGACCATCACGTTGAGCGTCAAGAAGTTCATTCAGCTGTCCTATCCGCATGGCATTTTGGGCTGACGACCTTGACTGTGAAAATTTTATAAAACGAAGTCTCTCCTCTTCAAACCTCGCAAACATCTCGACCTGCCAAGCTTGAGAAAGTCGGCCAAGATAAGAAAAACGAGGATTGGAGAGCAAGAGACAACGTGAATAGTTATACTGAGAAAGTTTTTTCCCGTTATTATCCAGCATGCCGATGTGCCAACCCAAAGTCCCTTGCGGATAGAGAAGCGGGTACTGGAAGGGCTCCATCAGAGGACTAAAGAGATCGATGGTAGAAGGTCTTCCAGCCCCCACTTTCCAGACGGTGAGCCGACGAGGCTCAGTGACTGCGTCATCACAACTAAGCACGGCGTGCACTTCAATACCTCTTTGCCTGTCACCAAGAACATTGCCATGAGTAGCTCGACTTGTCAGCTGGAATTCTAAGTGAGCGTTGACCGAGGGCTCATCACTTAACCGCCGGAATTCATGGACATAAGGGTTCAATGAATCTAAATAATTTTTAATTTCGTCCACTGTGGCGGCATCAAGTGATCTACTAATGGCTATGTTTCTGCGTTCTTCGCCATCGTCGATATAAAGGCGACACCGATTTACGAATTGGACGTCACCGCCCGCAGTAACAAACCTTTGGCCGGGGGCGTCCAAGCTGCACACCTGGTGATACATCCTCCCTTCGATTTTGAAGAATGAGAGGCCACTTGGGTGCCGGTATCCGCCAGAAATTTCGAGGGCACAAAGAGCAAAGAGGTCATTGTAGGCACGCGCTCTGTCGAGGAAGCGTCGGTTAGAGTAGAATGGTGCATTGAGAGGTGGTAAACCGGTCACATTGTATGCTCCCTCTCCACAACACCACTTTTTTTCTATCTTCTTCTTCCGCGAACAGAGGTGCTTGGCAGTGAGGACATATAAATACGTCATCATTCCAAAGGCAAGTTTTCTTTAGCTTGTAGCTGTTGATATTGTAAAGCAATGCACCACACCAATGCGCCATTGGTCCGTGGGTAACGATGAGTCGAGCTAGTGAAATTGGCATGTGACGAAGTTCGGCTAGCTTAGGATTGGACAAACGGAACCCCTGAACTCTTTCCCGACAAGTTTCCAGGTTTTGTTTGTAGTAGCGCTGAACAGCTTCCCGGTTGACATTAGGATGCTGTTGACTGTAACGGCGTACAGCATCTCTGTTGACCTCAGGATGTTGTTGGCTATAACGCTGGACAGCACTTCTGTTCACGTCAGGATGCTGTTGGCTGTAACGGCGGACAGCACTTCTGTTGACGTCAGGATGCTGTTGGCTATAACGACTCACTGCTTTCCTGTGGACTTCGGGGTGCTGTTCATGATACTTATGGCGTGCGTCAACACTTATTTTGGGATTCCGCTCAACGTATCTTCTCTTCGCCTCTCTCACTTGCTCGCTTCTCGTTGTTTTGAGTAGCTTTGGGCGTCCACGACGTACTTTCCTCGGTCTTCCAAAGGATTTATGTTTTATTACACTTTCTACAGGATATAAAATTACTTCAGGGCTCTTTTCTAGTTTAAGGTGTTCAAAATTATTTACTTTGTGGTCTATGGGCGCTATACCACAAGCTTGTGGTATAACTCCAATGGTTTCTGAATTAATTTGGGTTCGGACTGGTACACTATCACTAATGGTCGGCGTAAGAAATCTTAATCTGGTTACAGTAAACTGTCTCACTGACCCGTCCAGAGCAGCATTTGACAACAATAACGAGGCCAGAGCTGAATAGTTTTCACACTGGAAGAGCCGGGCCAGGTTATTTTTGTCATCGGCCAAATCGTACACTCTGTCCTCGTTCACTGGATGAGGATCAAACAAGTACAGCTGTTCCTGGGAGCGCCAAAAAACAACAGTAACTGTTTGTCCAGTGAAAAGAAACCCAGTGTTTTCAAAATCCTCGGCCATCAAACACTGCAAAACATTGGACAAAGACATGACGCAGTCGTCCATATCTACTGTAGAAAGGGGATATAGGGCATCATGAACAAATGAATTTTCTGCAACGGCAACGGACTGTCCCTCGATGACAAAATTAGCGGGAAGTTCATCGGGGCACAAGTACCGGTTTCCACCCATACGATTCTCACTCCGCAACGTATTATAAATAGAATCGCCAGTTATAAGAATCCTATCGATGGCCGCAGTAGAAAATCCCAATCTTAGAGTCTTCCAGGCAAGGGCACAAGCAGAAATCGCAGTGCACTGAGAATTTTTGCTAGTCGGAAAACAACTTCTCGTTCCCTTGATGGAAAGAGCCCTTAGCAATGCAACAAAACGACATAGTCAGTACCGTGAACAAATTAATAATTAAAAGAGATAATAGAAAATATTAACTTAAAAGACTAATTAAGTAGTATTTTGTAATAATTGATGAACGAAAAATACACGAGGCTTTTCAGCATCAAAGTTGACATCGTCAGGTGTGAAACAACAATTTGAATAATATAAATATGTAACATTCAAATTAATTATCAGCTGAGTAATATTAATAAACAATTTGTTTAATTCAAAGTAAAATAAAATAATATTATTATATGTATAAAAGTTTGGGTAAAAAAGAATGTTGTTATATTTTAAAGGACGAGTGAATTTTGTATCGCTCCGAAATCATTGTTCAATATTTCATCTTTATGTTTTGTTAGGTATAATGTTTCATAAGCATCAAGTTCTTTTTGATTATGGACTTGTTTTAATAATATGAAATTTTTAAAAGTGTGATTTGTTTCTAATGCATGTTTTGGCTATAACCAGTGAACGTACTTGGGAGGTAAATCTTTCTAGGCTGATTTTTTAGATTGTACGTAGTTGTAATATCTTTCGTGTTCTTTAAATCTTCTTTTAATGGTTTCTTTGTCTGGCCAATGTAAAATCTTCCTCAATCGAAAATATTTCTGGAAAAAAATGTTAAAACGCCTTTAGCAGCTTCGGCTTACTAGAGGCTACGTCAGCAGGCCCCCTTTTTTTGGCCAAATACGGGGAATTTGTAATTAAATTCGACCTATTTTATTGAATTGTCCAGTTTTAATAAGAGTTTTGAATTTAAGGGCATTTTGCGGCTAAACCGTAAGAGATACGAGAAAAAGTGACTGGACCTTTCTTGTCGAAAATTTAATTTTCTCTTTCGATTATGCCATCAGATTTAAGCTACGACCTATAATTTAGGCAGTACAGCGCTTAGGACAAAAGACTGCACTGGGCTGTTCTAAAAAAATTCACTTAATCGCGTTTTGCGGCCAAACCAATCGAGGTAGAGTAAAAAGTCACTAGACCTTTTTTGTAGAACACTTCATTCCCTACTAAGGATTTTTCATCAGATCCGAGCTACAACCTACGGTTTAGACGCTAAAGAGCCTAAAAAAAACCTACAAGCGAAAATCGTCAAGATTTGACAAAATTTTCGAATTTGAGAGCATGTTTCGGGTGGACCGGTAGAGATGCAGGGAAGTATAATGTGCCCATTCTGTAGATCATAAAATTTGCTAAAACCCCTTAAAAATTAGATTTGAGCTACTAACAACGGTTTAGTCGCTAGACGGCTCGAAAGCAAAAAGCTACACCAGTTTTTAACCAGTTTCAACCGGTTTTTAATTTTTTTTGAGGGGTTTAAAATTAAAAATTCCCAGTTTTCAGACTTTTCCTGTTGGTTACACGACAAAAGGTACCCGCGTGCCAAATTTCAAGTTTCCAGCACTTCTAGAACTATGTTAGAATTTGTATACATCCATCAGTGAGTGAGTGAGTGGTTTCACATGCGGCTGTATAAGTATTTAGATAACCGTTAGAGATACGAGAAAAAGTGACTGGACCTTTCTTGTCGAAAATTTAATTTTCTCTTTCGATTATGCCATCAGATTTAAGCTACGACCTATAATTTAGGCAGTACAGCGCTTAGGACAAAAGACTGCACTGGGCTGTTCTAAAAAAATTCACTTAATCGCGTTTTGCGGCCAAACCAATCGAGGTAGAGTAAAAAGTCACTAGACCTTTTTTGTAGAACACTTCATTCCCTACTAAGGATTTTTCATCAGATCCGAGCTACAACCTACGGTTTAGACGCTAAAGAGCCTAAAAAAAACCTACAAGCGAAAATCGTCAAGATTTGACAAAATTTTCGAATTTGAGAGCATGTTTCGGGTGGACCGGTAGAGATGCAGGGAAGTATAATGTGCCCATTCTGTAGATCATAAAATTTGCTAAAACCCCTTAAAAATTAGATTTGAGCTACTAACAACGGTTTAGTCGCTAGACGGCTCGAAAGCAAAAAGCTACACCAGTTTTTAACCAGTTTCAACCGGTTTTTAATTTTTTTGAGGGGTTTAAAATTAAAAATTCCCAGTTTTCAGACTTTTCCTGTTGGTTACACGACAAAAGGTACCCGCGTGCCAAATTTCAAGTTTCCAGCACTTCTAGAACTATGTTAGAATTTGTATACATCCATCAGTGAGTGAGTGAGTGGTTTCACATGCGGCTGTATAAGTATTTAGATAACCGTTAGAGATACGAGAAAAAGTGACTGGACCTTTCTTGTCGAAAATTTAATTTTCTCTTTCGATTATGCCATCAGATTTAAGCTACGACCTATAATTTAGGCAGTACAGCGCTTAGGACAAAAGACTGCACTGGGCTGTTCTAAAAAAATTCACTTAATCGCGTTTTGCGGCCAAACCAATCGAGGTAGAGTAAAAAGTCACTAGACCTTTTTTGTAGAACACTTCATTCCCTACTAAGGATTTTTCATCAGATCCGAGCTACAACCTACGGTTTAGACGCTAAAGAGCCTAAAAAAAACCTACAAGCGAAAATCGTCAAGATTTGACAAAATTTTTCGAATTTGAGAGCATGTTTCGGGTGGACCGGTAGAGATGCAGGGAAGTATAATGTGCCCATTCTGTAGATCATAAAATTTGCTAAAACCCCTTAAAAATTAGATTTGAGCTACTAACAACGGTTTAGTCGCTAGACGGCTCGAAAGCAAAAAGCTACACCAGTTTTTAACCAGTTTCAACCGGTTTTTAATTTTTTTGAGGGGTTTTAAAATTAAAAATTCCCAGTTTTCAGACTTTTCCTGTTGGTTACACGACAAAAGGTACCCGCGTGCCAAATTTCAAGTTTCCAGCACTTCTAGAACTATGTTAGAATTTGTATACATCCATCAGTGAGTGAGTGAGTGGTTTCACATGCGGCTGTATAAGTATTTAGATAACCGTTAGAGATACGAGAAAAAGTGACTGGACCTTTCTTGTCGAAAATTTAATTTTCTCTTTCGATTATGCCATCAGATTTAAGCTACGACCTATAATTTAGGCAGTACAGCGCTTAGGACAAAAGACTGCACTGGGCTGTTCTAAAAAATTCACTTAATCGCGTTTTGCGGCCAAACCAATCGAGGTAGAGTAAAAAGTCACTAGACCTTTTTTGTAGAACACTTCATTCCCTACTAAGGATTTTTCATCAGATCCGAGCTACAACCTACGGTTTAGACGCTAAAGAGCCTAAAAAAAACCTACAAGCGAAAATCGTCAAGATTTGACAAAATTTTCGAATTTGAGAGCATGTTTCGGGTGGACCGGTAGAGATGCAGGGAAGTATAATGTGCCCATTCTGTAGATCATAAAATTTGCTAAAACCCCTTAAAAATTAGATTTGAGCTACTAACAACGGTTTAGTCGCTAGACGGCTCGAAAGCAAAAAGCTACACCAGTTTTTAACCAGTTTCAACCGGTTTTTAATTTTTTTGAGGGGTTTAAAATTAAAAATTCCCAGTTTTCAGACTTTTCCTGTTGGTTACACGACAAAAGGTACCCGCGTGCCAAATTTCAAGTTTCCAGCACTTCTAGAACTATGTTAGAATTTGTATACATCCATCAGTGAGTGAGTGAGTGGTTTCACATGCGGCTGTATAAGTATTTAGATAACCGTTAGAGATACGAGAAAAAGTGACTGGACCTTTCTTGTCGAAAATTTAATTTTCTCTTTCGATTATGCCATCAGATTTAAGCTACGACCTATAATTTAGGCAGTACAGCGCTTAGGACAAAAGACTGCACTGGGCTGTTCTAAAAAAATTCACTTAATCGCGTTTTGCGGCCAAACCAATCGAGGTAGAGTAAAAAGTCACTAGACCTTTTTTGTAGAACACTTCATTCCCTACTAAGGATTTTTCATCAGATCCGAGCTACAACCTACGGTTTAGACGCTAAAGAGCCTAAAAAAAAACCTACAAGCGAAAATCGTCAAGATTTGACAAAATTTTCGAATTTGAGAGCATGTTTCGGGTGGACCGGTAGAGATGCAGGGAAGTATAATGTGCCCATTCTGTAGATCATAAAATTTGCTAAAACCCCTTAAAAATTAGATTTGAGCTACTAACAACGGTTTAGTCGCTAGACGGCTCGAAAGCAAAAAGCTACACCAGTTTTTTAACCAGTTTCAACCGGTTTTTAATTTTTTTGAGGGGTTTAAAATTAAAAAATTCCCAGTTTTCAGACTTTTCCTGTTGGTTACACGACAAAAGGTACCCGCGTGCCAAATTTCAAGTTTCCAGCACTTCTAGAACTATGTTAGAATTTGTATACATCCATCAGTGAGTGAGTGAGTGGTTTCACATGCGGCTGTATAAGTATTTAGATAACCGTTAGAGATACGAGAAAAAGTGACTGGACCTTTCTTGTCGAAAATTTAATTTTCTCTTTCGATTATGCCATCAGATTTAAGCTACGACCTATAATTTAGGCAGTACAGCGCTTAGGACAAAAGACTGCACTGGGCTGTTCTAAAAAAATTCACTTAATCGCGTTTTGCGGCCAAACCAATCGAGGTAGAGTAAAAAGTCACTAGACCTTTTTTGTAGAACACTTCATTCCCTACTAAGGATTTTTCATCAGATCCGAGCTACAACCTACGGTTTAGACGCTAAAGAGCCTAAAAAAAACCTACAAGCGAAAATCGTCAAGATTTGACAAAATTTTCGAATTTGAGAGCATGTTTCGGGTGGACCGGTAGAGATGCAGGGAAGTATAATGTGCCCATTCTGTAGATCATAAAATTTGCTAAAAAAACCCCTTAAAAATTAGATTTGAGCTACTAACAACGGTTTAGTCGCTAGACGGCTCGAAAGCAAAAAAGCTACACCAGTTTTTTAACCAGTTTCAACCGGTTTTTAATTTTTTTGAGGGGTTTAAAATTAAAAATTCCCAGTTTTCAGACTTTTCCTGTTGGTTACACGACAAAAGGTACCCGCGTGCCAAATTTCAAGTTTCCAGCACTTCTAGAACTATGTTAGAATTTGTATACATCCATCAGTGAGTGAGTGAGTGGTTTCACATGCGGCTGTATAAGTATTTAGATAACCGTTAGAGATACGAGAAAAAGTGACTGGACCTTTCTTGTCGAAAATTTAATTTTCTCTTTCGATTATGCCATCAGATTTAAGCTACGACCTATAATTTAGGCAGTACAGCGCTTAGGACAAAAGACTGCACTGGGCTGTTCTAAAAAAATTCACTTAATCGCGTTTTGCGGCCAAACCAATCGAGGTAGAGTAAAAAGTCACTAGACCTTTTTTGTAGAACACTTCATTCCCTACTACTAAGGATTTTTCATCAGATCCGAGCTACAACCTACGGTTTAGACGCTAAAGAGCCTAAAAAAAACCTACAAGCGAAAATCGTCAAGATTTGACAAAATTTTCGAATTTGAGAGCATGTTTCGGGTGGACCGGTAGAGATGCAGGGAAGTATAATGTGCCCATTCTGTAGATCATAAAATTTGCTAAAACCCCTTAAAAATTAGATTTGAGCTACTAACAACGGTTTAGTCGCTAGGACGGCTCGAAAGCAAAAAGCTACACCAGTTTTTAACCAGTTTCAACCGGTTTTTAATTTTTTTGAGGGGTTTTAAAATTAAAAATTCCCAGTTTTCAGACTTTTCCTGTTGGTTACACGACAAAAGGTACCCGCGTGCCAAATTTCAAGTTTCCAGCACTTCTAGAACTATGTTAGAATTTGTATACATCCATCAGTGAGTGAGTGAGTGGTTTCACATGCGGCTGTATAAGTATTTAGACTCGCCTTCGGCTCGCTGGGGGCTACGCCCCCAGGCCCCCATGATGTACGCTTGCAAATTCGGGGATAAGCGGAATTCGGGGACAGGAGGGATTTGGTTGTTGGTTAAAATCGGGCTAGTTTTCAAGTTACTTGTCCCCTACAGTGTCCTGTCTCGTGGGAAAACGCATTATTAAACAATATTTAGTGCATAACGTGGTCTACAAAAAGCTCGAATAGTATTTTGCTGTATCTCCCGTGGTTAGGTCGTAAAACGGGATTACGAGCGAAATTCTTGTAATTTTTTCGCGAAAATTGAAATTTTGGGTCCGATAGCAGTCTAACCGTTACTAATATTGTTGACGTATCACGTGTGCAAGTTGGGAGATTTATCGGTACATATATTTCTGTCAAATTAGTTGCAAGTAACTTTTAGTTAATAAAACTGTTGTTTGCCCGTTAGTATGTCATGTAAGCACGACGTATCCAGTCTCGCCACGGGAAGGCCGACAAACACTGAGACCATATATTATTAACAAAATTACAGCTATCGTAGGATGTTCACTCATATCATGTACAAATTTAGTTGTTTATATACTTGTGTCAAATGATTTGGTAACAACTTATTGAATATTGTTGACACATCACGTGTGCAAGTTGGAAGATTTAGCGGTACGTATATTTGTGTCAAATTAGTTATTAGTAACTTATAGTTGATAAAACTTGTATGCCCGTTAGTTTGTCAATGCTTTAAATGCAATCATGACGTATCCAGTCTCGCCACGGGGAGGCCCTCAAACTTTGTAACGGAATTACAGTTATCATCGTTGGTCAATGATGTTCTTTCATATCGTTTACAAATTTGAATATTAGGTTCTGTGTATACTTGTGTCAAATGATTTGGTAATAACTTATTGGTGTTGAAACTTTTGTTTGCCCGTTAGTTTGTGAAAGCTTCAACTGTGTCCTTTCTCATGGGAAACACATTATCAAACAATAGTTAGTGTATAGTGTGGTCTACAATAAAGTTAAAATAATATTTTGCTGTATCTCCCTTGGGTAGGCCGTGAAACGCGATTACGTGCAAAATTCTTTTAATTTTTACGTGAAAAATGAGATTTCGGCTCCGATAGCGGTCAAACCGTTACTAATATTGTTTACGCATTACGGCTGCAAGTTGGGAGATTTAGCGGTACATATGCTTGTGTCAAATTAGTAACTTTTAATTGATAAAACTGTTCTTTGCCTGTTAGTTTGTCAATGCTCAAATACGGAGACCATATATTATTAAGAAAATTACAGCTATTGTTAGTCAATAATATTCTCTCATGTCGTGTGGAAATTTGCATATTTAGTTGTGTATATACTAGTGTCAAATGATTTGGTAATAACTTATTGTTGTTGAAACAGTTGTTTGCCCGTTATTTTGTCAATGCTTTAAATGCAAGTATGACGTATCCAGTCTCGCCACCGGGAGGCCGGCAAACGTTGAATTAACAAAATTACATCAATCGTTGGTTAATGTTGATCCTCAATGTCGTGTGCATCTTTGCGTATTTAGTTGTGTATATACTTGTGTCAAATTATTGGGTAATAATGAATTTTTTAAAACTGTTGTTTGCCCGTTAGTTTGTCAATGCTTTAAATGCAAGCATGACGTATCCAGTCTCGCCACGAGGAGGCCGGCAAACGTAGAGACCATATATTTACATATATACAGAAAACTATTTACATCGACGAGGAGTTTTGTTTTGGCAGGCCCTCTAGCCTACTGCCGCATCAATCAGAATGGGGAGTTTTGTTCTGGCAGGTCCCATTGCCTACTGCCTAATCAGTCACTACGGGGAGTTTTGTTTTGGCAGGTCCCCTAGCCTACTGCCTAGTCAATCACGACGGGGAGTTTTGTTTGGGCAGGCCCCCTAGCCTACTGCCTAGTCAATCACGACGGGGAGTTTTGTTTGGGCAGGCCCCCTAGCCTACTGCCAGTGTCAATCACGACGGGGAGTTTTTTTTGGGCAGGCCCCCTAGCCTACTGCCAGTGTCAATCTCGACGGGGAGTTTTGTTTCGGCAGGCCCCCTAGCCTACTGCCAATCTCAATCCGGTTCACTGAAGAAGTTCGCCGTACACGATGTTCTTTGCGTAGGCGACTTCATTGTGTACCCTTTCGGGGCGGACGAGGACAACTATGTCTTCTGGACATCGAACTCTACTGAGCAGGACGTACAGCTGGCCATGAGTGAAGCAATCAGTGCGAAGATCGACTCCGACCTGATCTATTGTCTGACCTTGGCTCTTGTGGCCGGTCATCGCGTATGCTAGCATCAGAGGAAACTGACGTCGACGGACAAGTAACGGCGAACCTTCAACGATCGCGAACCTAAAGATTATTCTAGGAATACCGATAGGTTGCGCGTCGTGAGGGCGTCTGACGGTAATCAACCGATTGGTTATAGCTGTCACAATGACCTTAGTGCCGTTTACAAGGCCGTCAGCGATATTTAGATTCCTCATGATGAGGCACACTGAGCCGATCTTAAGTCGCAGCACGTGATCAGGAACACCCTTGCCTGTAGCCTGGTTCAGTAGAGGGATTTCAACAGCAAGATTGTCATCGTTTTCACGGTCCACAGTGTCGGCGCTTCGCAGCTCATGAAGGCGACCGTCTACAGAGTTCAAGATTATGTCGTTGATCTCTCGGACGTTCACGTTCAGAGTCGAGAGGATCGCACGACGAGCACACTGATCGGGATCGCGGAGTACGTCGGGAGGAAAGACTGTAGAGATGAGGGCTTGTAATGCAGTGACATATCTCACCTCGCACAAGGGAATAAGTGTGTCACTTTCTCTACCCTCCCCGAAAGTTGTGGACGGAACAGTGCCGTTGCCTACTGCGAGAAGGAAGTCAGAGTAGTCAACGGAACTGCTCGTCCTGTGCGGTGTCGTCAGAGAGAAGACGCGGAACAGTCGCCACAGACGCGAGGCCCGAAGTGAAACGCACGCGACGGCATCTGCCGTACGTGCCTTTACAACAACGGGTGCGATCTGCCGGAAATCTCCAGAGCACAGAAAGATCTTGCCACCGAATGGCTCATCGCGGTTCATGAGATCTCGAAGCGAGCGGTCGAGGATCTCAAAGATGTAGCGATGGGCCATCGGGGCCTCGTCGAAGACGATGAGCTGAGCAGCTCTTATCAGTTCTGCACGCTGGGACCCGTTGGTTATGTTCCAAACGCCAGACCCGTCGCCCAGTTCGAGCGGAAGCCGGAACATGCTGTGAGCCGTTGAACCACCAGGCATGTTTCCTGCAGCGATGCCCGAGCTGGCGACGGCCAGTGCAATCTGACGACAACTACGCACGTGTGCCAGTATGACACGAAGAAGTGACGTTTTACCATATCCCCCGGGACCATCGAGGAAGATTACTCTTGAGGATCGGCGGTCACCGGGGTTGTCGAGAAGGGAACGCACGTGTTGCAGAACGCGTCTCTGATCTTCTGAGAGCTTTTGTTCCCATTCCTCGACAATGGCCCGCTGTTGGTTCTCGCCATAGTCCAACAGCTCCCTTCCCACTTCTGTCGTGTCATCCTGCACGTCGGGGAGACCACAATCCACTAAAGACAATCCCTGCCGACGTAGACTGCGATCGATATCGATCAAGGAAAGTGTATACGCTCTTTCGGGGTCAAGTGGGCTCCTTTCCAAGTGATCCTCGCAAAGGGTGTCACGGAAGGAATCCCACAGAATTGCTGCAGGAGCACCCATATTACAAAGGAGCACGAAGAAGGAACGAAGTCTCGAAGCGACCATAAACCCAGAAGCCTCTCGCAGCGCTTCGCGGTACTCATCCTCGTCTTCAATCAACCCGAGCTGACGACAAACCTCCTGGAACGTACGGCAATCAGGACCACCGCGTGACAGGAGGTCGGAGTAGCCGCGACAAGGTGTTGACAAGAGGAGCATCCGAAGGTAGTAGAGTTCTCCACGATTAGGCGAGACCCAAAACACTCTACATACCTTCCCTCCACGCTGGCGAGGTGTGACGAAGTGTTTCCCGTCTTGATGTTCATATATCGGTTTCTGTTTTTGGTCTTTTGTCATGAATAATGTAGTTCTCAAAAAATGACTGATAGGTTAAGCTGTCAAAAGTTTTATCGACAGGTCTGTTAAAATACAATATTAACTTGGAGCTTGATCTAGTTATCGCAGAGGTGAGATCACCGGGACGAAAACAGACGTGCTGTTTACCCTCAAGATGGACGGGTAGACACTCAACTGTCGGTTCTGACTTTGAGATTGGGAAGTCCAAGAGACGCCAGCATGCGTCGCTTGCACCAACCATTCTCTTAGTCACATAGTGTTCTACCTCGTCCTCTTGTTGCCACAAAGGAGTGACGGTGACGTTTTGAAGTGATCCACCCTTCATCAGGTATTTGAATAGATACTTGATGACGCGACGGGTAGACGCAAGCTCCAAGTTAATGTGTGCTTCATACTTAAGCAATAGTGCGGCGTTATATGGAACCACCCATCCATCATGAACAGTAACAGACCTGTTGCGTGACTTGATTTGACCGGTATTTCTATAGTCCCGCCTGTACTGAACAAATCCTCTATCATCCACGTGAGTTGTCTGGCATGAAGGCTTAGGATAGAACTTGGTGCAGTGACCCTTCACAGCGTCCCAGCACAGGAAGTCGGTGCGATGATCAGTGCCACAAGGACCGTGGATCATGTGCTGTAACACCAACTTCCTGAGTCTTCCACCGGCTTCTTCTTCTGAGGGGATGTCAGCGCGGATTACAGAGTCGATTTCGTCTGCTTGTACTGGACCGTCTCCGTCAATCTTAAACACAATGTGGGCGTGAGGAAGGCCCCTCATTTGCATTTCGATGACGTAGACGATATAGTTCGTGCAGCCGAACATCGCTCCGCTCCGCAGATCTCGAAGAAGCTCTAGAAGTTTTATCTGGAAAACTCTGCAAGCCGTGCTAGGGTCACTGCGTCCACTGCCGTGAGGACACGCTCTCTTGTTTTCCTCCCAAGTCGCGCTGTACGTGAATGTAAGGAAGTACGTTGGTGAACCCAGGCGTGTGACGAGAGCCATCGCGTTCTCGTAATGAATTTTCATGTACCTGGGCCCACCAGTGAACGTACTTGGGAGGTAAACTTTACCAGGCTGTGCCCCACCCTCACCTTGGACGGTCTCATCTCCTACTATGTCATCCCTAACCTGCCTTCCTGCCAGACTATCACGTTGAGCATCAAGAAGTTCATTCAGCTGTCCTATCCGCATGGCATTTTGGGCTGACGACCGTGACTGTGAAAATCTTATAAAACGAAGTCTCTCCTCTTCAAACCTCGCAAACATCTCGACCTGCCAAGCTTGAGAAAGTCGGCCAAGATAAGAAAAACGAGGATTGGAGAGCAAGAGACAACGTGAATAGTTATATTGGGAAAGTTTTTTCCCGTTATTATCCAGCATGCCGATGTGCCATCCTAAAGTGCCTTGCGGATAGAGAAGTGGGTACTGGAAGGGCTCCATCAGAGGACTAAAGAGATCGATGGTAGAAGGTCTTCCAGCCCCCACTTTCCAGACGGTGAGCCGACGAGGCTCAGTGACTGCGTCATCACAACTAAGCACGGCGTGCACTTCAATACCTCTTTGCCTGTCACCAAGAACATTGCCATGAGTAGCTCGACTTGTAATCTGGAATTCCAAGTGAGCGTTGACCAAGGGCTCATCACTTAACCGCCGGAATTCATGGATATAAGGGTTCAACGAATCTAAATAATTTTTTATTTCGTCCACTGTGGCGGCATCAAGTGATCTACTAATGGCAATGTTCCTGCGTTCCTCGCCATCGTCGATGTAAAGGCGGCACCGATTTACGAATTGGACGTCACCGCCCGCAGTAACAAACCTTTGGCCAGGGGCGTCCAAGCTGTATACCTGGTGATACATCCTCCCTTCGATTTTGAAGAATGAGAGGCCACTTGGGTGCCGGTATCCACCAGAAATTTCGAGGGCACAGAGAGCAAAGAGGTCATTGTAGGCACGCGCTCTGTCGAGGAAGCGTCGGTTTGAGTAGAATGGTGCATTGAGAGGTGGTAAATTGGTCACATTGTATGCTCCCTCTCCACAACACCACTTTTTTCTATCTTCTTCTTCCGCGAACAGAGGTGCTTGGCAGTGAGGACAGATAAATACGTCATCATTCCAAAGGCAGGTTTTCTTTAGCTTGTAGCTGTTAATGTTGTAAAGCAATGCACCACACCAATGCGCCATTGGTCCGTGGGTAACGATGAGTCGAGCTAGTGAAATTGGCATGTGACGAAGTTCGGCTAGCTTAGGATTGGACAAACGGAACCCCTGAACTCTTTCCCGACAAGTTTCCACGTTTTGTTTGTAGTAGCGCTGAACAGCTTCCCTGTTGACATTAGGATGCTGTTGACTGTAACGGCGTACAGCATCTCTGTTGACCTCAGGATGTTGTTGGCTATAACGCTGGACAGCACTTCTGTTGACGTCTGGATGCTGTTGGCTATAACGCTGGACAGCACTTCTGTTGACGTCAGGATGCTGTTGGCTGTAACGGCGGACCGCGTCTCTGTTAACCTCGGATGTTGTTGGGTATAACGGCGGACAGCACTTCTGTTGACGTCAGGATGCTGTTGGCTATAACGACTCACTGCTTTCCTGTGGACTTCGGGGTGCTGTTCATGATACTTATGGCGTGCGTCAACACTTATTTTGGGATTCCGCTCAACGTATCTTCTCTTCGCCTCTCTCACTTGCTCGCTTCTCGTTGTTTTTGAGTAGCTTTGGGCGTCCACGACGTACTTTCCTCGGTCTTCCAAAGGATTTATGTTTTATTACACTTTCTACAGGATATGAAATTACTTCAGGGCTCTTTTCTAGTTTAAGATGTTCAAAATTATTTACATTGTGGTCTCTGGGCGCTATACCACAATCTTGTGGTATAACTCCAAATGTTTCTGAATTAATTTGGGTTCGGACTGGTACACTATCACTAATGGTCGGCGTAAGAAATCTTAATCTGGTTACAGTAAACTGTCTCACTGACCCGTCCAGAGCAGCATTTGACAACAATAACGAGGCCAGAGCTGAATAGTTTTCACACTGGAAGAGCCGGGCCAGGTTATTTTTGTCATCGGCCAAATCGTACACTCTGTCCTCGTTCACTGGATGAGGATCAAACAAGTACAGCCGTTCCTGGGAGCGCCAAAAAGCAACTGTAATTGTTTGTCCAGTGAAGAGAAACCCAATTTTTTCAAAATCCTGAGCCATCAAACATTGCAAAACATTGGACAAAGACATAACGCAGTCGTCCATATCTGCTTGAGAAAGAGGATATAGGGCATCATGAACAGATGAATTTTCTGCAACGGCAACGGACTGTTCATGGATGAGAAAATCGGTAGGAAGTTCATCTGCACACAAATACCGGCTTCCACCCATACGATTCTCATCCCGCAATGTTCTATAAAGAAGATCACCAGTGATGAGAATCGTATCGATGGCCGCAGTAGAAAATTCCAATCTAAGAGTTTTCCAGGCAAGGGCACAAGCAGAAATCGCAGTGCACTGCGAGTTTTTGCTCGTCGGAAATATCTGCTCATTCCCTTGATGAAAAGAGCCCTTAGCAACACAACTAAAAGACATTGTTTCTACAGTAAAGGGATAAAAGTTTGTATATCTATTCGTAGTCTTCTTGAAGACAAAGAAAGATTTCTCCAAAGAGTTACTAAAAACAAAGTAAACAAAATATAATTATTGCAACAGTGTTAGACATGGCATAAGGTACGTTGGTACGTGCCGTACAGAGCTCGCCAAGCTCTATCTTCTACACACTGTTAACCAAAAACTTCACTATGAGGGCGTTTTGTCGTTTAACCAATGGAGATAGGATAAAAAGTGAATTAAATTTTTGTAACTAAATATAATTTACTTTGAACGTTCTGCCCTAAGATGTTACATTACCAATAACCACTAGTTCGGCCAGTATTACTTATTTAAGAAAAGTCTGCATAGTAAAGAATGGATTCAAGTTGTGAACATACACGGTGTGAAATTTACTCTGTCCCTATCTACTACCCGACTTTTGCAGATCACTTTATTTAATAAGAAGTGCTGAGAAAATATTTGGGTTATTATGAATCGCTCAACACCTATTACACTTTAAAACTCAGAAAAGAATAACCAGATAAACAGAAACAATATAATATTATTGAAACGGTGTTTGACACGGCGTAAGGTACGTTGTTACGTACCGTAAAGAGCTCGACAGGCTCTATTTACGACATTGTGAATCAAATATTTCACTTTGAGGGCGATTTGTCGCTTAACCGATGGAGATAGAGCAAAAAGTTACTGAACCTTTTTTGTAGATCGCGCGATTTGCTAATTTGATGGGTCAATCAGATTTGAGCTACGACCTACCGTTCGGCCGCTATCGGGCTCGAAACATTCATTTAAGCGAAAAAATCTCTGGAATGTCAAATGTTCGAGCGTTTTGTCGCTTAACCATGGAAGATAGAGCAAAAAGTCACTGGACCTTTTTTGTAGTTCACTTCATTCCTGACCATGAATTTTTCGTCAGATCCGAGCTAGCTCCAACAGTTCGCCCGCTATCGGGCTTACAAGAAATGCCTGCAGGGGTGAAGAATGCGCGATTTTTTGGGAATTTTTTTGAGGGGTTTAAAAGTAAAAAAGTTCGGTTTTCAGACTTTTCCTGTTGGTTACATGACAAAAGGTACCTGCATGCCAAATTTCAAGTTTCCAGCACTTCTAGAACTATGTTAGAATTTGTATACATCCATCAGTGAGTGAGTGAGTGAGTGAGTGGTTTCACATGCGGCTGTATAAGTATTTAGACTCGCCTTCGGCTCGCTGGGGGCTACGCCCCCAGGCCCCCAAAGTGGATGCTTAATAATTTGGGGATTAGATGGATTTGGTGATTGGTTAAATTCGGACATAAGGTTTCATGTTCCCTGCTCTATCCGATTCCGAGAATCGTACGGGTCATATCGCTTCGCTAACGCTCAGCCAATTGATATGTGGTGTATAATAATAATCAATAGACATCGTAGAACAGTAATTTATGTGTTCGCGAAATTAGAAGACAAGAAGAATTTGATGGTAACTAAAGTCAGCGTATATCATAGTTTAATTTACCGGATTCACCCAAACTTTTGACTTTGAGAGCGTTTTACGGCTTAACCGTTAGAGATACGACAAAAAGTGACTGGACCTTTCTTGTCGGAAATTTAATTTTATTTCTCGATTCCGTTGTCAGATTTGAAGTACGACGTCTGGTTTAGGTGGTAGAACGCTTTTGATAAAAGTCTGCACTGGCCAACTATGGTGAATTGTTTAGTGTAAACAAAATAAAAACTACCTTTATCAGATTATTAGGTTGTTCAGGGGGTCTAATTTAATCAGGAATTCATCTACCAGAATATTTGCGGGAGGGGGTTTATGTTATCGGGGGTTATAAGAACGCGTGGTACTTTTCTGGGAAATGTGTGTCTGTGCTACAAAAATATGTGTACAGTAATTTTTATAAAAAAAAGTTGATCAGAGGTTACAATTACTTAGGAAAATTATCATTCCATACCACAGTGTTGATAAGGAATCAGTATTTAATTAAAATTATTAAAACGCACTCTGTCCCCATCTACTATTGACGCTTAGCTAACTCTTAGCTAATTTCAAATCTGGGGTTGTATTCACTCGTTAACCTAGCAAAGCAAGTGCAATCGGAACCTGGAATGAATTACACAAACTATTAGTCACATATAAATTAAAATCTCCAAAAATTGCCAATTCACGACAAATATTTTACTATTTAAGGCGATTTTCGGGCTTGCGAAAGCTAAATTTCGGGATATACGACAAAAAGCTACTGGACCTTTTTTGTACACCTTGTCATTTTATATTAGTAGATACTTTTATATTTAATCTAAGACTGAAGGTTCGACCGCTATTCACTCCAGAAACAATTGTCACGTCAAAATTACATAATATTAGCATTTATTAGCCAAAAAAATAAAGATAGAGCAAAAAGCTACTTAACCTTTTTTGTAGATCACTTCAATTACTAATCAAAACAATTTTTATATTCAAGCTAGACCCAACGGTTCGGTCACTATTGAGCCCGGAAGGTAAGTTTTTAAGTACAATCTTCAACATGATCACGTTTTACGGCTAAACCAATGAAGATAGAGTAAAAACTCACTGATTCTTTTTTGTAGATCGCCTTATTTTGTATTGAAATCACATTTTCTAAATTTGTGCTAAACTTAAACTGCTGATCGCAATGTAGCCCAGAATCACAATTTTAACGGAAAACTTAAAAAAGTAATGCGTTTAAACGCGTTTTCCGGCCAAACCATTGGGGATAGGGCAATATGTTACTGGACCTTTTTTGTAGATCGTGCAATTTCCTAAATCCTAATGAAAATTTGTTTTGAGCTACGACCAATAGTTTAGCCGCTATCAGGCCCGAAATGTAAATTTTAAGGCGAAAATTTCCAAAAAAATTCACTTAATCGCGTTTTGCAGTAAAAATAATGGAGATATAGTAAAAAGTCACTGCACCTTGTTTGTAGACCATATTATTTCCTAAATCTAACCTTTGTTTTATTTTGACCTCCGACCAATTGTTTTGCCGCTATCGACCCCAAAAACAAAGTTTTCACGTGAAAATTACAAAAAAATTGCACATAATCACGTTTTTCGGCCAAACCAATGGAGATAAGGCAAAAGATCACTGGACCTTTTCTGTAGATCGCGCAATTTGCTAATTTGATGGGTCAATCAGATTTGAGCTACGACCAACGGTTCGGCCGCTATCGGGCTCGAAACATTATTTTTATCGAAAAAATCTCTGGAATGTCAAATATTCAAGCGTTTTGTCGCTTAACCATGGAAGATAGAGCAAAAAGTCATTGGACCTTTTTTGTAGTTCACTTCATTCCTGACCATGAATTTTTCGTCAGATCCGAGCTAGCTCCAACGGTTCTCCCGCTATCGGGCTTACAAAAAAGGCCTGCAAGGGTAAAAAATGCGGGTTTTTTTAATAATTTTTTTTGAGGGGTTTAAAAGTAAAAATGTCCAGTTTTCAGACTTTTCCTCCGGGTCATATTGCAAAAGGTACCTGCATGCCAAATTTCAAGTTTCCAGCACTTCTAGAACTATGTTAGAATTTGTATCTATATATCAGTGAGTCAGTCAGTCAGTTTCACATGCGGCTGTATAGTATATTAGATTATTTTAATAGTCATAATGCATTTAAATTATCAAGTAAAAGACGTCAATTCAGGAAGCCCATTTTACAATATATAATAGTTTCGTATAGGTCTATGATTGAGAGTAAAAAAAAGAGGATGTCACTTGTAGTTCTTAAGATAAAGCATTTCTCTATGGCCTATTTAAATTCCTTAAAATAATATCGTTTTCGTATATGTGTATGTTATTAGGTGGCCCTCAACAATTTCGACTTAAGTTATAACAGTTTTGAAGGACATGAAATTAAAAAAATCTACTCTCAAAAATGGCTGCCAAACTTGCAATCATTAATTGTATAGATTTTAAATATATTTCGAAATAGTGCCCTTGCGTCGAAGGTTGACTGGATGGTATAGAGAATTTTCAGGTTTTCCGGTATTAGTAACCCCCCCCCCTTATTAGGTGATCCTAGATTCGCCCATGATTACAACTGTCAATGCACCAATTCTCCAACTAACTAGGGATCAAATGCGGGTTGTTTATAATGAAATCAACTTATGTTCAATAATAATACACAATAGAAAAATTTGTTTTGATTTTCTGAAAGATATGGCTATTTATATAAGAAATACAATTAAGGGCTATTTTAGTTTTAGTTATAAGTTATTATAAGTCACGGAGATTATAAGTCTGATTGGATCGCTCGTTATAATATCGCTCATAAAATATTTGGATTGGTCCCAGGTTTGTTTTACTCTTAACCTTCAAATCTCTGGATACTTTTCTGACATTATAACAATTACATTCTTATTTTTTAAAATAAGATTTAAAAAAGAAAAAATATGTCAATTTAGAAGATTTAACAAGTCAGTATTAAAATCAAATGACGATTATGATTTTCTCACAATTATTTTATTCTGTACCGATAAGCACACAGTATCTTGTAATTGATCAAGTAATACATACATTTTATACTGTTTGTTAGTTAAAATAGAATATTACGTTATTTTCTGTTGCTACTCGCAAACTCTGTACAACTTTTGTACACAACGGAATTTACACTATGTAAATATGTTACATATTATAAGCATTTGTCACCAGTCCCTCCAGAAGTTTATTCTAAGTGAAAAGCACTATTTCCAGGCACGTTTTTTCTTCTTCATCGTCACCTTTAGTGTCAGATCATTTGGAAAAATACTTCCTAATCTTGTTCATACGATCATACAGACAGTTCTGCTTTTAGTACTACATCAGTAGTTAAAATATCGTAGAACTAAGATTGAGTTTAGCGAGAAGCTAACTTAATTTAACTATATAGTGTGTTTCATATAACAAAGCCATGACTAGATTAAGGGAGGTTTGAGATTATAGGGAGTAAAGGCGGTAAGAGAAATAACGAGTATAATTAGAAAATTAATTGAATTATTTATAGAAATTTTGTTTTATTTTGGACTACTATTTATACGTATTTATGATGAGTTCCATTTTTACCTCCAGCTTCTTTACCTAATATTCCTTGTTGTCATTATTGGATCTCTTCAGACAGATGTAGACTAATGATTACATGAGTCCCGTCCGTTACAGACGCTGCACTAGGCGGGAATAAAACCTTCCCACCATAACTACGTTATGTGTTGTATATACGGGTTTTCTATCCAATATCAACAACATTACATCAAATTATAATTTTCATTTAATATTTTAAGTAGTTAAAATACCATAGTTTAACTGGACTAACTTTAAGCGAGTTAATATAACGAATTAAAAATAAATAAACCCCAAAGAAAAATAACCGAGAATACAGACACAAGATAAGCACTAATGATACAGTTCTGTTGTATGTTTCGAACTTGAAATAATCACAAGGTGTACAAGGGTAGTTGGGACGAGCCTTACCACAACCCTGGGGCTCCTGTACATATTATTAATGGATCAGCAGTAAGTACTTAGAATCACATGACAGAGCTACTTTTTAGCATGATGGACCTGAAGATCTGGGCTCATGAGCACCAATAGAAGAGACCTGTCTACAATCATGAGGAGTAAAATGGTAATTGGGATGAGCCTTACCACAGCCCTGGGGCTCCTGTACATATTATTACTAGCTCAGCGGTAAGTACTCTATCACATGATATAGCTATTTTTAGTATGGTAGACCGGAAGATCTGGGCTCATGAGCATCCATAGAAGAGATCCTGGCCTGTCTTCAACCACAAGGAGTACAATGGTAATTGGGACGAGCCTTACCACAACCTTAGGGTTTCCTGTGCATATCATCACTGGCTTAGCGGTGAATACTATCTCACATGATAGAACTAATCTTTAATATGCTGTGATACACAACAAGATCATAATTCTAAAGATAAACCTATAATGCAACCGATAATAAACCTATAATGAAATACTGCAACCGTGTGTTGTCGTGACTGGAAGAGGTCCTTCCATGGGAATAATTAATTAGAACATTATTTACTGCGGATCCGCCTCTAAATTTCCTGTATTGAAAACTAACCAGCCTTGATCAGATAATTACTTAAACTAATAATTACGATATAATTAGAATGATTTCCTGACATTGCAATTTGATCACCGGACCTACATTGAAACCTTGTCCTTCTATACACGATAGCCGCACAACGACCCGACACAACATCCGCCCTGGCAGCTTGCCTATCGGTGGCAGGAGTATGCTGCCCAGAACCTGTCCTGGAGTATTCAGTGATAGCAGTAGGCTCCCATTGTTGAGGTAATAACTAATTCGTCGGTCCAGCTGGTTATCATGTCCACGGCTACTGATAAATTACATGCAAAATTCAAACATATTGTGGCATTCGTTGCAGTGCTACAGTTTTAATAACAAATTTCGTTTAAAGCTCATCATGTCAATAATTTTGATAATTTATTTTCAATGATTGAGAAACCACATGAGTTTAGGAAACCTAGTGAATTGAATGTGGTGTCGTGATATTGACCATGTGAAGATATAAGCGTGTGTTAACTCTATCTTTTGTTGCGTTATAAACTGCCATTTGAAATTAATTATTGAGGCAGGTTACTAAATAGTAAAAGCTTTTACTGAATTCTTCTCTGAAAGTCAAAGTACAAGAATCTTCACCATCTTTAATGCATTTTGTTGTACAAAAATAGCTTTATGAATTTAGTGGCAATAAAAAGTAGATTTTACTATTTTCAAATAATAAAGCAACAAAGTCTATTAAATGAATTTCTTTACCAAACACAGCACTGTTTTTTGTTGGTTCTGTATTATTGTTATACTTATTACTTATGGGAGCATCATCGAATTTTGCCATGCGATATCTCTCAACATACAGATAATTCTGTCATAAGCCACACTCCGTAGATTCAGTTTCTGGATTAAACCTGAGGTGCTCTTGTGATATCATGGTGTGGTTAAGAATGCTGCTAATTTCTTCAGCTACTATTTTTAAAGTATCTGTGAAGCATCCTTAAGAGGTTGACATGATTGTAGTAGTTAAGATGCCTAGCATGTAATCCTGCCTGAATTAAATGCATTTCGTAAACATGGCATTGTGGCCAGCATGAGCATAGAGACTATATATACGGTCAGAAAGTCTTACCAGGGTTGGTTGCTTCTACGAGTCTTGACTTAAAGTTGTGAAATATATATATTTATTTATTTTCTTCTCTAAGGGAAAAAAGCAGAGAAACCTCTCATCGCACTAGCTCCTAAAATGACCTCTGGGCTGCTTCTGTAATGACGGGATATTCAGGAAGAGTAAGGTTGGAGGTAGAGGCCGTCACCTATCGAGATCTATGAGGAAGGATTGCGGACATTATATCTCTGTCATCACCTTGGAAGAAAGGGAGATCAGCTCTGTACTAGCTTCTCCAGTCAAAGCAGACAGGGGTAGCACGCTCATGGCTAAGCTAGCAACTAGCTCTAACGCTTAGGGAGTCCCATCAACTCCAGTGGTCATCTTACACAGTACACTGGATATATAAAATACTCTTATACTACAATACCACAATATTTGTGGTGTGCCCCTTCTGGACATTCACAGGATTGCCCAATTAAGGCAGAACATCGATTTTCCTGTACCCATTGTAGGTTCGACTGCAAGGTGTAAAATAGCCTGATTTAAGCCATCGTGAAAGGAATATTTATTTGGTGTATCTAACACAAAGATGATTGAACTGTTGTTAGTAACTAAAGGGATGTCATACACAGAGAGTATCCGACTGTGTAATGTTGAACTCAGCATTTATGTATCAATGTCTTATTCCATAATTTTTAACATTTGAACATATTAACTAGAGTCCCTCACATTTCTTCTGTTATTTACTTTTTGTAACATAGATTTCCTGATGATATGTGGATGCAATATCTTTTTTAGTACATATCAGATTTGTTTATCCTAAAGAAATCCTGCTCTATAATGATGAATTGTGGACTATGAAGTTATTACCAAAGCCTGTATTATCAATATTTATTCCTCTTTTTACTTTTATGATATTTTTAATTAAGACGTAATTCATTTTATACTGTAGGAATAATACAGATTTGAAAACAAATGTTAGAGTACTTTATTCCTACGTTCCCTAGAACGAAAAATAACATAAGAGAAAAATAAAGGACGTTTCTGACCAAACCAACTAATCAGCGGTAGTACGCCATTAAGAATGAATGTTCCATTAGCAGTATCAGAGACGTATCTTACAGATACTGGGACAACTTGGCCTGGTGTGTGGATATTACATTGGCTCTATTCCAGAATATGATGGTTTTGTATATCATAAAAGTCACCAAAGTTATTAAAAGTCTCCATATACATAATATATTGTACATATTAATCATTTTAGAGTTTATATAAACGCTTTTTATCATTATCTAACCAATCATTTTTCCGATTCCGGTTAATGCAGAGTTTACGTATATATTTTGCAATAAATAAAGCAGTCAAGGTTAATTTCTTGTATATTTTTGATCATATTCTAGTATAAACAGCAGTCGAGGTTGAATCAATTTATACAACTCATAGAGCTTTAAACCTTTGCTAAAATAATCTTAATGATAATACTTACTAATATTCAGTTGGTCTCAGGTGTAACGATTGACTATTTGTACCATCTGTAAAATATACGAGTATTTGATAGTTGCATTAAATGAACTTTATTAACAAGAACTGGCGGACCATTATTTCCATAGAATAATATAAAACATCCATTTTTTCATGAGAGTTAGGAACATATAACCATATCAAAAAAATTGTAGTTCATCAATACTTATACAGTGATCTGATATGGCATTCTTAAAATCGTGATTATCCGTCTGCCCATCTGTGCGATAATTCTTGATATAAAGGTATTATAAACAAGAAGCGGTAAATAGGTTCCTCTTGATCTAATCAAAACACCAATTTCGTGTTTGGAAGATCAAATCGAAGTATTTTCGAATGTTCACATGATTTCGGTATGAATAACCTATAAGCATAATGTATTTTTATAGAATCTTTCTTTTACAAATCGTTATTGCTTCTACTAGTTCTGCCAAGTTATTACAAGATAACCGGATCATCAGGCGTGACTGCTGCTTAGTAGTGTAGTCTGCTAGTAAAATATTTTATGTTTTTGTTTTTGTTGTTGTTCATCTTATCATATTTTTTTGTTCTGATATTAAATATTTGTAATACTATTTATATTTATAGTACAATTTACAATTATATAGGATATCTTACTGCTATTGTTTGTAGCTGTTACTGCAGTTTACTATCGCACTTTGTTGTAGCTTGTTACTGATGTATTTATTTGCATTTTTTGTGATCACTGTGTACTATTGATTTATAGGTTATGTACTATTTAAAAACTTTGCCACCTAATTTTTTGCACCTTTATTATAAAAATTTTCTTTACCATTGGAATAGCTTTCTGTATTTTTATAATGTTTGTGTAAACTAATAAAATAAATTATATTTTTCTAATTTCCTACAAAATATTACACACTCCTGTGCCTTGTACTTATATAATTTATTAAATTATGAATAGATAAAATTTTAGCTAAAGATGATCAACAGGAATGGTTAAATTTGGTGAATTTACGGAGGTACAAGGAGTGTGCCGAAATAGCAAATTTGTAATCTAAAACTTGGTGATAACACAGGAGAATGATATCCGTATGTAAAAGACCAGTACTGAGGTAAGTGAATTGCACAGGAGGTTTCACTTCTAGCTGGTCCACTGCACTGTACAGCCATACCCCAGCAAACCGGGCAACCCTATGGATGTCCAGGTGGGACATCATTATCGGTAAATTTCTAGATATTGGTGTGCAAGGTTGACTAGATAGATAGGCATAGTCTACTGCTATTCGAAATCGTTTACTTGGAAAAAACAACACAGCATATGGGAAGAATCTTACCTCACGAATAGATTGTCACAAGATTACAAACTTACTGGACTCTTGAAAGTAAATGAATACACAAGAGGGAACACAATCATAGTTCACAAAACTTGGAGATATTGATGAGGCGGGAGGCCAAAACCAAGGGGTATTTCTCCTTTCTTTTTTTTGTTTGTAAAGAATTTTAAAACTTATACATTAAAAGTAATGATGAATTGAATGTGTACGATATTGATTCGTTTATTGGTATTGTTTCTCTTAACATTAAACACTGAAATACTTTATTCCAAAGTACCATAGGACTGCACCGTAGTACGGATGACAACTGTCACAGTGTAAGTGTTGAAAGTTGTTTTTTTATTAATATTCATTATAGTTTATACTTTTTATTTTTTTGGTAATTCTAAGCAATATATGGGTCAACCTCGGTTTTTCTCATATTACAATATAATGTTCCAATAGTCAATTAGAAAAGGAAATGACTAGAATTTCTTGCCGGAAAGCAGTTATAGGGAGCAGGCAACCGCCAGACGGTCATATATTGCTTAGAGTTACCTATTAGTGATCAGGGCACTGCCGTGATCTGGGCTTCAAATTTGGAACTACTCGAGTTAATTCTTTTTTTCTAAAAGAGCAAGCAGCGCGAAGCGCTGCGCAGCGGGCAGGCATCGTGCGTGATCCTTTTTTTATTAAAAATTTCTGATACATTTTTATTACATATTACAATATAATGTAGGTAATGTATGTAAAACAATTTTAAACACATAATTACATGCTGGAAAGCAAAGTAAACCAATATAATCCACCCAATACAGAATCTCCGTAAAAATCTGGTAAAGGAATCTGTGTCATTCCTTTGGCCTGAATCAATTCAGTATATACGAAGATCACGCACGATGCTTGCCCGCTGCGCAGCGCTTCGCGCTGCTTGCTCTTTTAGAAAAAAATTAACTCGAGTAGTTCCAAATTTGAAGCCCAGATCACGTCAGTGCCCCTGATCACTAATAGGTAATTCTCGCAGTTGCCTGCTCCCTATAACTGCTTTCCAGCAAGAAATTCTAGTCATTTCCTTTTCTAATTGACTATTGGAACATTATATTGTAATATGAGTTGCCTGCTCCCTATAACTGCTTTCCGGCAAGAAATTCTAGTCATTTCCTTTTCTAATTGACTATTGGAACATTATATTGTAATATGAGAAAAAATCGAGGTTGACCCATATATTGCTTAGAATTACCTTATTTTTATATCAATACCTATATTTATAAAACTTCAAAAACTGTACTGTTTTTAATCACCCCTACAAAACTTTCATATATACGTATATAAATATTGTATCCTTAATTTGTTCTTAGAAATATGATTGGTTCGGACCAGAAAGGCTCTAAAGATCACATAAACCGAAGTAATAATTACTCTCAATTTCATTTAAACTGCGACCCTCTTAACCACGAACACTGAAAGATGAGTACTTAAAGCACGATATATGACTAATTCCATTTAAAAAAAACATGATACGAACCTATCGTGTCCTAATGTGCTTTTACTAAGAAAGCTATGAACTTTAACTTTGGAGTTCCTTCACATTGGTTCACAATAGTTCAAGAGTAATTGAAATTTTGAGAGCTATTGAATACAATACACGGAATGTTGCATATAAATATCAGGCGAGGCGGTTATGTACTAGTACTAATATAAAACGACCAATTAACCCAATATAAAAAATCTTTTTTGTTGAGGTTAGCTTTAAATATACAATATTTTTAATAACAGTAGATAAACTGTTTCAAACATTTACTTTATATTGTTGTTATACTATAAAATTTAATTTACGTTTTCACAAATACCATCTAATTATTTTATTATAAAACGGATATTTTGTTTTACAATTATGTAAACGCCTGTACCTCCTATCCTAATTTGTGTCTATAATATAGCCGTGTATATTTCTTCTGAAACCTGTTTTTAAAACCCTTAGCGATAGTCTATAATGTGTTTATTTAACAATGACTGAGCTAAATAATACAAATATAAATAGAAATACATTGGTATCGTTTCTTCGTCATATTGTGTAAATAAAATGAATTAATAATAGCTAGACTAGTGTAGTAAATACATTCTTAGTTAATGTAGAAATACATTTCTTCTGACTCTGAGAGAATAAAAATAAAACGTTTTTTATTTTACAAATATTAGAATTGATGAACTACAATTGTTTTTGTAAATTTATATATACGTTAAAATCCAAACTTTATTATTACCCTGTAAAATACACCTACAATATCAAAATTAGCTCAAGTGTAGGATTTGTACGAGTAAAATTGTATGGCATTTGGTGTAAAGTCGCCCACGTTTAAGAAAGTTTAACCACTAATCAAATGCAGTAATATAAATAATTTATCCTTCATACAGCTTAAAGAGTTGTGTATTCAAATTACTAAACTTTCTTTGGGTACTGGAAGTAATAAAATGGTCTGGTGAACTTGATCTTTACGGCTTAACTTCTGTTACATTGTATAGCAACGTAACGCTCAGTTTCAAAACAGGCTTTGTTTACCATTTGTCATCAAGACAAGTTTTATTAAGGAAATAAGTTTTTAAATTTGAATTTAACCTAAAGTTAAACATGTTTCATAGTTTAAAAAATATTACTTGTATTTAAAAACTTTGAAAGATTTATTCACAACAGAAAATTATATATAAAAAATAAGAGATAAAACTAAAAATTATTATCATTTCATTATTATATAAAAAATATATGTTATGAAACCTTTGGAAAGGTTTTATTCTCATATGAGTTTCTTTTTTGTAAGTGGAATATTAAAAATTTAAATATATGCTTTATGTTCATAAAATCGTGCAGCACGTGTTTACGGTAAGATCTTTGTTCTCTTCAGTATCAGTCAAGTCAATGGAAACATTTGAGAATCACATAAAAATACAAGTTGTAGTTATAAAAACAGGTAAGTGAACAAAGTATTAACTGTTGTGTAAATATCAATTATGATTTTGTTATTCTTCTGTAACCATATCTATCCACAACGATAAGTACAATTTAAATTTATAATTAAACTGGAAGTTAAACGAATTGAAACAATTCGTAAGTTTATATTAAGTGTTGTGGCATCTTCACTACTGTATTAGGTTGATTACCCTTTTTATTCCAGCATTTAGCAACGTAATGTTTATGTCCTATCAAACCCTCGTTTTTTACAATTTGTTTAACTTTACACTGAAATAAGTTCAAGAATTTCTATAGTTAATTGAAAAACATGTGCTCGTATAAAAAAATTAGATTTATACAACAGAAACATGTTAGTATTTCCCCAATATTGACTTGTTTTCAATCGTAAATAGAAAAAATGTTAGTACACCAACCTACCTGGTTGATAACATAATCTTGGCGTAGTTTTAAGAAAGCTACATTAGGTTTTTATATCTTTGTGTAAATTTATTTACTTAACCATAACGTATTTTAGCACTACTATTTAAGTCTTATTTTAATACATAACTATATTTATATAACTGATTAGTACTAGTTTTTTATATTTTCAAATTAATACTTCATTAAAAATATATTTTTCTATAAAAATCTTAAAGAATATTATTTTCAATTGAATACACTCAGTTAAATATGACATATTCATTTTTTATAATATATGTCATTTGAAAAATAATTTAATGTAATAATATACAGGGTGGTTATAAATTATTGTACACATTTTAAGATTGAATAAATAAATAATCAATCAACTTAAAAACATGGAAATTGTTTTATTAAATAGCAAATTGAAAACAGTTTTATTACCAATGAAGGACAAAAATATTACTGTTACTCATACTTTTACAAGGAAACTAAACTAATTCCACGTGCTCTCCGAGGTTTGCACGCAAAGTTTGTAATCTAAATTCAACCTCACACCATGTGTTTCTGAGCATTGCTGGAGTTATGCTTCCAATAACCTCTCGAACTCTATTCTTGAGTTCCTCAATATCTTGAACTTTTTTGGCGAAGACTCTGTCCTTGACATAGCCCCACAAAAAAAGTCTAAGGGTGTAATGTCTGGGGAACGTGGAGGCCAAGGAATTGGACCATCCCGTCCAATCCAACGACCAGGAAACGTGTCATTTAGGTAGTCACGTACTATCTTACCCCAGTGTGGAGGGGCATCATCTTGCTGCCAGTAAACATTTGGTTGTCTATGATCAATTTGCGGTATTGCAAAAAGTTCAAGCATGTCGAGGTATACCTCTTTAGTGATTGTCGGTTCTGCGAAGAAAAAGGGTCCTATCACTTCATCTATAGCCAATGCACACCAAAACGTTTATTTTAGGGCTGCCTCTTTCTTGTTCTCGAACATTATGAGGATTTTCAGTACCCCAAATCCTACAACTGTGCCTATTCACCTTACCAGAAACATGAAAGGTTGCTTCATCAGAAAAAATTACTTTTTTCAAGAAATTGCTTTCTCCAATGTTTATTGTTTGTTCTTCGAGGTCAAGTAATATAACAGCAAAATCGTAGCGTCGAGGTTTATCGTTAGGTTTTAGTTCATGTAATAACTGAATTTTGTATAGATGGAGCTTAAGGTGTTTGTGCAAAATTTTTAAGACTGTTGATCGAGGTAATCCTAATTCCAAAACTTGCACGCCGAGTAGACTTACCAGGGCTCCTCGTAAACAATTCTCTTACTTGATCAACAATAGCTTCAGAAACTGGAGGGCTACCAGCACCTTTTCTATGTTGGACACTTCCCGTCTGTTCAAACTGCCTATGCCAGCGTTTTATAGAATTGTTACTCGGAGGATTGCGGCCATACTCTAAACGAAACCTTCTTTGAACAGTTATTACAGATCTGCTTTCATGAAACCAAAGAACACACCTTGCTTTTTCTTGCACACTAGCCATTTTGATACTGAGGTTAGTTTAGTGTTTGTTTAGTCAACTATAATTAACAGCTGGTGTGGAAAGATCCATTGTTGACCAGCTGACTATGTCACAACAAAAGTCATTAAGAAGAATCATACCTTACACCCACAGTTTAAGTGACATTTTTACTTTCTTTTTATAACTACTTTTTATAATTATTGTAATGTGTACAATTATTAATTTTCAGTCAGTATATAAAACTGTTTTAAATTTACAATTTAATAAAACAATTCCCATGTTTTAGGGTTGATTGGTTATTTATTTATTCAATCTTAAAATGTGTACAATAATTTATAACCACCCTGTATTATGCTATGGATATAAAGTGATGTAGCTTACTTTAGTGGGGAAGCGAGCTTGTACATGCTGATGGTGAAGCTGATATTTACAATAACAAAGTTCGATCTGGCTAGTGACGTCATAGCCATAAACCCCTTCCACTCCTCCCCTTCCATCAATACCTACCGGGAGCCCTGTACTTGGCCTAATTTAATATCAGATGAGGCCTTGCCACAAGAGAAATTTATTGTTCATTACTACAATTATATTACAGTACATTTTGTTTATTTTTCTTGTTCATATTATATTTAAAATTAATATCTAAATACATCTTTCTAAAGTGGATTTTTGACAGTTAATAGTAGCAAATTTGAACAAAATAGGGTTCTAAGGAATAAATCTGTACCTCAGAACCAGACTAGCGCAACTCACATGTCACTAATTTTACAGGAGAGCACAAAACTTGTAAGAACATATGTTTCTTTACTGTAACAATTCTATGGCTTGGACTTTTTATGAATTATTATGTTTTTTATGTTTTTAGAGGTGAATTATTCATGACTTTGGTTTAATAATTTTTTTGAAATTTTTTAATAGCTTGGTAAGGGACTTACGCTGTTATGGTTCAAAATAAAAAACACATATATTTAAGATACGCTTTTATTTTTATATACATCTAAATTAATAATACTTATTTATTAATGTGTTTACATAAGTAAGGTTAAGTCAAAAATTAAAACATGAAATTCATTGGTAGATGATAAATATTTTTTTAAAATAACTCAACTGACGTTGAATCTTCATCTGGAAAGTCTCCCGCATCCTCTCCATGGGGCAGGAGTTGAAAGTAAGCTTTATACTCATTAGGTACCCATTGTAAAATTGTCATGAGATCTCTGTATTTCTGTGAGCTGATTGGCTTTTTGCTCTGTCTTAGCTGAGGGATGGTTGTAGGCATTGTAACTTCTTGATTTCTCAGAGATCGTCTGGTTAGGTCAACTTCTTTGAACGTGTCATTTTTAAAATTAGTTTTGTAAAAAAGAACACCCACTTTGTCAGATCTAAGTTGCAACCACACAGTTGCAGATATCAAAAAGGGTTCACCATCAGTGTTTTTCTTTCTTGCTACGAAAGCAGATTTTCTGCCTTTCACAATGGCCATGAAATCTAGAAAAATCTTCTAAATTCATTCTCTTAAATTCAAAGGGGTCTTTCTTCTTACAGGAAGCAATAAAATTTGCCCAATCATTACATGTATATATTGTGTTGCCAGAAATATGTTTCTTGGCTCTTTCAATTATACTGTGTTGGCCATCTACTTCCATATGTGTGTGACCTGGAAGCAAAAATTTGTGATTTATCTCTCTCAAGTTTGGACTAGTTTTCAATAACCATATATACATTAAAATCATGTTCATGTTACGGTTTTGTCCGCTACAGTTGTCTGTCCAGACGGTTAATTTCTCAATTTCGCTTTCAATAATATCTCTACTTGCCCAAGCATAAAAACAAGAGGCCATTTCACTTCCACCTCTACCCCCTGTTACTTCATCCCATAGCATGCACCAGGTCTTATTGTTTGCAGGATCATGAATCGTGTAATTTAGTGTCCAAAGTTTCCTTAGGTAAAAGCTTTGTGAATTTGTAAGATTAGGTGTAGGGAGACATTTTTGAAGGTCAGCCATTACTACTTTGCTTTTGTGATCTTCTTTTCCATGAAGTTTGTCTTCCCTTTTCAAACGATATCTGGACGCAGCCTCATCTAAATGCTCTTGGTGTCTCCTGCTAATCTCTTCCAATTCTTCTGAATTTTGTTTATTCTTCAATCTACATTCAAATTCATCACACACATCGCATGTGTCATTGTCTGGTAACTTGAATGCCATGTTAAAGTCCTCATTAAACACTTTGCTAAACAACCACTTCTTTGCAGGATTAACTTGTTTTTCTCTACACTCTTCAACATACAGTCCATACATTTTGTTAATGTTGAGGTGATTGCCCAAATATTTCCTGCTTGTACGTTCTCTGCTGTAATGGCTTTGATACGCTGGATATTTTGAAATATGAGATTTAATTCCATCTATTATTTCATTCTTAATTTTTGTTCCAGGTACATGTTTACCTCTTTGGTCAGGCTCAACCATTCCTGTCTTGCTTGTTTTCTGTTGTGATATTCGCATAAATATCTCAGAGATAGCCAGAGTGTTTAGGAAAAATGTTTTGCAGACTATTTCTTCACAACTATTTATTTGAAAACTAAATTTATTACTTTGAGCCCGGTTTCCCTTTGAGCCATCTTTCTTCCTGGACCTAGCGACAGGCTTGCTGCTTATACAGGAAACAACAAAACTGACGTTTAGAATCCCAGTCTCTGTCTTCTCTCCAAAAATCTGAAAATATACCTTCTCTCTGATCTTTGGTAAAGCGCTGATAGCACTTGAGACGGCAAGTAGATTTGCAAGGAGATTTCAGAGATCTTGCTTTAATCTCTGCTCCCTTAGCACTAAGATAGTTTTTTTCCACTAACTCTTAGCTGTTTCCTCACACATTTTTTCCATTTGTTTTCATTCCTCACCCTCTTCTTTCCTTTTTTTACATTAGGATTGGTTTTGTTTGCTTCTTCCTCCGTGTCCGAATCAGTGTAAGGAACCAGTAGAATTTTGTCTTGAGCTATCTTTTGGCTCCTCCTCACATAAGAAGTACTGTCACTTGAAACCTTTGAAGCAACTCTAGGAATACTCACTATAGACTCATCAGTAGATAGTTCTGACTCTGAGTTGAAACGAGGACAGTATGTGCTATCAATATCAGTGTCATCTACGTTAGATGACAAAACAGAAGTTCCTGGTGATGGGATATCTGCATTACCAGAGACAGCCAATTCTTGAAGACTATCCTCTTCTTCAGCAACTAGGCCTGAAAAATATGAAATTGTGAATTATCGGTTATAAATGTGGTATTATAAATTTAAAACTTGATTAACACAACCGCTGAAGATCATAATTAAAGTATATATAATTAGAAGTGTTTAAGCATCACATTTTTAGGTCCAGTATGAACTAATGTATGAAAGCCTTGGTAGAATCATTTGTAAATTAGTATGACAAAACATTTGTTTTATTGAAATTTTATTCACATTTTGTACAACATAAAAATTTGTCTCTACAAAAAAGAAGGCCGAATGTCAAACTTGAGATTAAAATTGCAATATCAAGCATGGTAAACTACATATTTTTAGCAGTTTGCAATCATCAAAGCAGCTTTAAAAATATGAATTAGTTGTATATGGCACCAAAAATTAAGATAAATATATACGTATGAATGTACTTGTAACACACTTAATCTGTAAGAACGAAAAACACTCACTTCATGGGTAAGCTTAAGTATACAAATAGCTATTATTTGTGTAGTATGACAAAAAACAAGTCTACTATAATTTTACAAAACTTTCCCATCATGGTGAAAATGGTTTTATAGGGCTGCAATATAATAAATGACCATCAGTCGATTAACAGTATATCGACTATTCATATAATCGTAGTATCGATATTCGTGATTATCTACCACAACCAAAATATCCTACCGGTAATTACGTCATAGTTATTTCAATTCACAGTCTAATTCAGCTGTAATATCTAAAATAATAACAGATGACAATGTTATTAATTTTAAATATTTATAATTCGAATGTTTATGTACTCAATAGTTTCGATATTGACTATCGATATACTGGTATTCGACGGGTGGTCGCTTATTATACTGCAGTCTTTTATAGTAGTGAGTTGAAAACATTCTTGATGAACACTTACCTTGCGATGAAAAGGAGATATCATATGACTGAAAATCCTGGTTGGTAATACCATCATTCCAAACAATATTTTCATCAGTAGCGAATTCTTTATTACTTTCTGATTCGACTTCCATTATATATTCATTTTCATTGTTGAGAAGAACAAACGGATCAACTGCCTGCAAAATATAAATTTATTGTATTTTTACGACCTTCAGTGAAAATAGGCTAATAGTATAATTATTGTGGTATGCTTATAATTTAATTTTGTACGGATAGGCTCAGCCACTTGAAAGTAACTCACACCAGTATTGTAAACAGATTTATCAATCTATACCAATTTGATTACCAATAAGTGTTTTAACCCTATAAGTGGTAGGGATGAAGTTGCTGGAGAGTTTTTAACAAGTTTTGGGACCCAGAGGTTTAACAAAAGAATAATACCAGTTGTTAGAAAAAAATGAGGGCTAAGAGTTATAAACAGTAAAAAAATTGGTTTGCAACACAAGTAATTGTATAAGTATATTTTAACCAGGCTTACCTGTAATGATGTCAATGAGGGTGCAGGATTTGTGTCCATCGAAGACAAGCTTAAGACGTTTGTTTCATTGTTTTTCTTTAGTAGTTTGTTCTGGTAATAATAGTAATTGCTGAGAATTATTTACATTGTCCTCCAAAGCTAATTGTAAAATAAGTTTCGCTCTGCTGCTCATGTTGATGAAACTATAAGTTTAGGTTAGGGCATCAATTCATGTAAAATTTCACATTCGACCAATCAGCTGAGACATGCACAACTACTCTAGAAAATAAAACAGCTGTTTGTATCAACCATTCTAGCAACAATAAAGTTGAGCCAGAGTAGCGTAACTCCCCAGCTGGAGTTACGCTCTGTACTTTTTAAATTTTTGTGAGGACCATAACATATTAAGTGACCTTACGCTGTTCTGGTTCTTACATCCCTTTGGAATTAAGCTATTTCAAACACTCCTATTTCCTGCTAGGTTTTTTTTTAAGGAGTTACATTGTTATGGCTTTATAAAGCAGAAAAAAATATATACAGAATGCTCAAAACCAGATTATCGAAAAATTTGGAGTTACGCTAGTGTGGTTCTGACGTACAGAAATATGCATGGGATTTAGACATTTTAAAATATAACTTCATATGAAAATGACTTGTAAGGGCATCAAATGCCTTATGCAATATAAATAGCCAGAAAAATATAAATTAGCCAGATTTGATGTAAATTTCGGTTTTTAGTTTTCTGTATTAAAAATCATAACGTTGCATAATTTATCTATGTAGCATATATCATCCTTATTGCAGAAATTAAAGTAAACAAAAATTCAATTTAACATTTCATAACTTTATTTATCTGATTAGTCGAAAATTTTTGATTTGATGAGATCGAAATATAATATTAACCTTTTAAAAACCTACAGGAAAACTTAGGTTTTTATACAAATTTTAAATTCTAGGGAAACGTTTTAGACATATTTTTTTACTACAAAAGACAGCGAAATTAACAAATAACACAAATTAACAATTGAAAAATAAAATGCATATAATAAGGAAGTGCATATTATTTTTCGTGTTGGATACATTTACATATACATTTTTATGTTACGAAAACATAAACTTGAGGTATAGAATACCCCTGCTATGGATAAGTGCAACAGTTTCTCATGTGCCGAGCTAAAATAGGTTTGTCGGATAGCTCTCATAATTACTTATATCTTCTGAAAATAGTGTGCTTTTATCCCCTGATTTTTGCTTGTTTAAATTCCCAGGTAAAGACTGAACCAAACATTGTGGGTTGAGATGATTACTAATATCTTTATCTTATAGTAAATGCTTATTTGAGAATCCAGCATTGCTCTAGAATCTTGAACTAGTTCTCAATCCGTTCCACATCATATTTTTATGCTTAGTAAAGCAGCATTGAGAATCTTGAGATACATTAACCTCTCTCGATGTGCTTTGCCTCCGGTGAAGTTTGGAGCTCAAATTATGTGCAAAAGGAATTTTTTTACAACATTTGAATTGCACAAAATTCTGCTTAATTAATTTAGAGCTGATTTTTCTCGAACTAATAATATTAACTCACCTCTGCCTACATAACATGGGAGTTTGCATGTGGTTACCTGGAATATTTTATTTATAAAACAAAAATCCACAGGTATAAAGTCATCGATAATGGCAATAAATAAATTAAAAAAAAAAAAATACTTATTTTACTTAAAAGTATTTTATAAAGTTTAAGCTGATCTGAATATCAGTCAAACGATAGTCCAACCTATATTAATTGTACAGCTGACACTGTTGTTGAAGTAGTAATGAGAACACTGTTGTAAGGTGAAAGAATTAAGGAATTGAAATAATTCGAGAAATATAGGTTTCTATGTCATTTTTAATGAAGTGGAAACCCATTTGTAAGTGAATATGGCTCTTAAGGGCTATTTCCTCAAGCGAAATGTAAAATTAAAGCATTCCGCGAATTGATTTAAGAAACTTGTTTGTATCTGTTGTATTTTGTGGTTATATAATGGTTGAACAGTACATGCTTTGAAATTTGTTTTACATTCCTGTTACATTACCATATATACCAATTTGTCGACAATTTCTCCAATATATAATACAACTTCATATGTGAAAATTTGCCTTTGTTAAATATGTCCACATTTTTATTGCAATATGCCAAGACGTTTAACTAACCATTTTTACAGGTTTAAAACTCTATAGGTGAGTAATAATGTGAGGAATTACGGAAAAACTTTTTATTTTGTTCTAGGCCATTTATTTATTTTTATTCAAATATAGTGTTTGGTTGAATTTTAAAAATTAATAAAAACATCCTTTACAAATCACCATTATGATTCACCTTAGTCTATTGTATTTAATTGTCATACTGTATAAAATCTACAGTATATTTACAAATCACCATTATGATTCACCTTAGTCTATCGTATTTAATTGTCATACTGTATAATATTTAAATAATAAAACAGTTTCCTTTCATTGCTTATGCTTACGAATAACACCATATGAAATGCCTCTATTGAATGGCGTATTTTCATACTTGTTTTCCTGTGACAATGCGGTGAAAGCTCTGTGTTGTTTCACCAAGTACAGTGCACCGCGCCGCACCGTGCCTGTGTCCGGTGATTCTATCATGTTTTGTCAAACAAAAATCCAGAGGGTTTTCTCACAAAACTGCATATTTATCTCCTCGCCAATTATTGAGTTAAAAGCGTCTTTAAAAAAAAACAATAATGTGTTAATGCATATATGACCAAATGACTTGAAAATGTAAACAATTGTAACCGTGTTTGACGCTAAACCACAAAATGAAATTACTTTTGTCTGCTCTTGGATCTGAATTTGACTCACTTGAAAGTTATTTCAAATAACGTGTTACTGCGATACATATATAATGTATCGTGAAAAAATGTGTAAGTGCTCATATTATCCTAATGTAAGGTGTTACAATGCTTGCAATAATTGTAATCTTTTCCATAATATATCAAGGATACTTAAGGTGCATCAAAGTAGTGCTTTGTAAAGGATATCCTTATTAATTTTTAATACTCTTCATACTTTCAACCTCGATTGTTATAAACGGTTTTAATTACCATTTATTAAACAATATTTCCGAATTTTCTACATACTAAACTGCGTATCTATTCATAATTCCAGATTAAGTTTTTATTTTATTTTGAACAGTACTCTTTATACATTATGCTAAAATCCTATTTCTAAAAAATAACTTTAGTAATCTATTTATCTTATAAGTTAGCAGGTAGATAAACAGACAGAAACGACGTTTTTTTTTTTTCCAGCTCCTCGAGTAAGAAGAGTAGCTTCGCTACCGTTGTCTGTTTGTAACATTTCTAGGTTTTACTTTAGCCACGTCAGTTATAACGATCTCAACCCACTTTAAACAATTCCTACTAAAGTAGAGCACTGAATTATGTAGTTAGTTGGATATTAGTTTTTTTATTATGATTTTTAAATGTTGTTATTCATTATTGGAGTAATTAAAACAATTTACTAGTAAGTTTAAGTTAATTGCATAACTAAAAAAGAGACTTGCAACTAACTAATATATGAGATTTTTTTTCTGTCTGTCCAAACGCTATCGTGAGAACGAACTGACCAATAAACTGGAAATTATGCACAAAGCGCCCTTGCCATTTAAAAAACACTAAGTTAGATTATGTCGCACCATGGAGTTTAGATGAGTGTTAGTGAATATTTCTACATTATTCTTATGAATTGTCATGATGGAATAGAGAAATTTGCAGAACAAATTTGTAAGATAAACTAAGAACAAACATATGATATTGTAATATGTGACATAGTAATAAAGGTAACATAATGAAGGGAGCTATAGGCTTGAAATTTGGTCGACCTTGTTGAGTAGCACTATCTTGAACTATTTAAAGTGGCTGTGTAAAACCATCAGGTACAGTAAATCAAATGTCAAAAACCTTGCGCAAGTAACTTAAACTTACTGAAACATTTTTCGAATTACTTTTATTACAATACATTTCAAAATCATACTAATAAGACTAATATCTAACTAACTACATAATTTAGTCCCCGACTTTAGTAGGTAAATAGTTTACTAAAGTTGTTTTTTAGAAACAGGATTGTAATGGTATGTGTACAGAGAACCATTTTAAATTAAATTAAAACTTAATGTGGAATCCTTAATAGATACGCAGTTTATTAGTTAATTATCATATTTATTTTGAGAACATACTATTTCAATGTATTCTTTACATTTGAAGATAGAATTAAACTGATTAAAATTAAAGAAAAATCAATATTACAATGTGTTTATAAAAAGTTTAGTATGTGTACAGACAACAATGTAAACATAAAGTACAAACCTGTGAATTGAGGGGACGGGCGAGTCGACCATTTAAATCTTCACATGAGTATAATTGCGTCTACAATTTACTCCAGCTGACGGTGTTAAGAGCATTTTAGCCGCCGGACTTTACTTCCATATTTACTGCCCTTCTCTGTTTACATAATACCGTCACGTCCTATATTAATGTAATGATTTTAAGAAATTGGTCCTAAAACCATTGCATTCTTATCCTGTAAAACTATTGTTAGGATAAATGGTAGTTTTTTAAACTAAACCTGCATTCGGCTACGTTGTAACTGAATGAATTATAAGAATTTATATGTGTACTAGCAGTTGCCCGCGGCTTCGCAAGCAATTTCCTGTTGAAAAACGGTACACTATATTCACGTATTCTTTTTTATCACATTCTAAACTTTCCTGAGATAATTGATAGTTGTTCCTATGTAAGCCTCTTGGGCGCAATATAAAGGCATGTACCATATTTCCTGCCTCTATGTTTCAAAAATTTCAAAAAGTATGCAACAAAATAATTAAAAAAACTTTTCCAGTGGCCCAATTGTGAATCTAAAACCATTCCAGAATTCCATAGAAAACACACAAAATATTTTTATCAAAATCGGTCCAGTCGTTTAGGAGGAGTTCAGTCACATACACACGAACACAAGATATATATTCGATAAAAGTTTCGACCGATCGTACACTATTTTATTTAATGAATGCATGATTCGAAAATATTGTTTAATAAATGGTAACTAAACCCGTTTATGAGAATCGAGTTGAAAGTATGAAGAGTATTCAGTTTCTTCACATTCTTTTTATTCGCTGGGGTTACGAGCATCTCACTCAATAATTCAAAATAAGTCTCAAGGTCGATTACGAGATTATGAGAATGTGAATATAGATTGACACACTAATTTTAAAATTGTTCAGTCATCAATATTAAATCTAGATTAATACAAATAGGCCAAGTAGGATGTTCAGAAGGTCAATATTTCAAAAAAGGGCAAAACCCAAATCAAACAGACGAACTTCAAATATTTCTCGTAATTGACTATGTAAAATTGTATATTTGTAAAACAGATTTTTAACGCTTAGCCAAATCCTGTACATCATTACCGACCTCGAGGTTGCGTTTATAAAATTCTAATCTATACGTTAGTAGGTAGATAAACAGACAGAAACGACGTTTTTCCAGCTCCTCGAGTAAGAAGAGTAGCTTCGCTAACGCTATTTGTTGTAACATTTCTAGGTTTTACTTTACTTTAGCCACGTCAGTCATAACGATCTCAACCCACTTTTCTCAATTCCTTAAACTATTATGATTTCATTCCCAGATCGAATTTTTGGAAGGTCGTAATACATAATTGCACAATAACTGGTAATATGTTTGAAATTTTAGGTTATATATTTTTAAATTATGCAGTTTTCGGCAAATAACACCAAAGCGTAAACAATTAAAAAAATTCCAACTTTTACTTGAAGGCCATTATGAATAGTTTGAATAAATATTATATTTAAAATAATCTTGTTGCTTAGTTATTGCAGTTAAAATTGTTTAAAAACTAAATGGCAATTTTCACGAATTACTCATGGGTTTCCTCAAAATTTTGGATTTTAAAACACACTATAAAACTTATTGAACATAAAGATAAAGTAAAAGGATAAGACTGACGAGCTGTAAGCCCTGTTAGGCCTTATGGAGATGTTCTTTATCTCTGTAAGTTAGATTACGTCAGAGATCTTGTTCCTTAGTTATTGCAGTTAAAATTGTTTAAAAACTAAATGGCCATTTTCACGATTACTCATGGGTTTCCTCAAAATTTTGAATTTTAAAACACACTATAAAACTTATTGAACATAAAGATAAAGTAAAAGGATAAGACTGACGAAATGTAAGCCCTGTTAGGCCTTATGGAGATGTGCTTTATCTCTGTAAGTTAGATTACGTCAGAGCCAGACGCTTACTCATGGAATATGCAAAGTGTTCAGCTTTCCCTCTTGGATCTAATACTTTGGCCAAATGACACTTTACGAAATATCAGCCCAATAAACTGCACACTTTTCTATACAATACACATTTTTTACTTTAAAAAAATACCTTTGTAGAGTAACACATTCGATATTTTTTGTACTTAGTTTTTTTTATTATTGTCCAATATCTAGACAAACAACAATTAAGAGAAAAATATACTTACTGGATTGCTCAGGATTAGCCGGGAACTCATAATGTTTTATACTAAACTATAACATGTTTGATTTGTATATCACGAAACACTCTGTTATTCTTTTCATTTTTGGCAAATTCTTAATAGTATTAATAGTGGATCCGACAGCGATGGCCAGACTTGCAAATTATTGCGTAGTTGAAATAGGTGAGTATTAAAGATTTAAAATAATGGAGCAATACAGTTTTCTCTAGTTATATTCTTTCCAATTGTTATCCACTTAAAACAATAGTCAGGCACATAAATAATTGTTATATCGTATTACCACCAGAAAACGAGATAAAGAGATTCAAAATCTCCACTTGAAGGTCTGCATTTGGAATCTTATATTTAAAGCATTCTGATAGATTCCCATTTCGTTCTCCACCAGAATTAGCTTGGCTAAAACAGTTTTAATATCAGACGAATATTTTATATCAATTTCAGAAAAACAAGATTGAACGCTTATGTAATGGACATTGGCTATCGTTTCCCTGAAGGCACTTTCCAAAAAATAACAATTTATCTTAAGCATAAAAACTAAAAATTTTGGAGAATAACGTGACGCTACAACACAATTTAGCAAATACTTAATTTAAATATGATTATTGTTGTGGTTACTACGAATTTATGGGACTAAAGTACTGTGTTTGTCCTTGGTGCTAATAAATCGTATTCAGGATCGTTCATGCATATGGAACAGAGAGGATGGTTAATTCCATAGCATATTTGCTCAGTAAATGGCATTAGAATAAACCTCAGGATTGTTTACTAGAGCATATTCTACGTCTATATATAGTGTCCATCTTAACTGTGACACTAAGCTTAAGTGTAAAACCTAATATACTTTTTAGAGTGTATTTAAAAAATTTTATTCAACTGTCAACAAAAAGTCAATGAACTCCCTTAGAAAAACAATTCAACTACACTGAAAGCACTAACTTGAATATCTTAAATTTTGAGCTAAAGCAGTGTTCCTAATTCCTTCTATCTATTTTTCAAATTCATCAAGTCTAGATACTGTCAAATCTGTATAGATAGTGATTACTGTAAAGTTAACTCTTCCACTCTAAGATCTTGAAAGATAACAGAATGTGTGTATTTTGTGATCAATAAAGTAGTGCGGCTGAAAACATTTGTCCATCTAATTTCCAATTCTCGCCGTACAGTTATTTGCCTGGCTTGTTGTCGCACCCTTGAGCCGATTTTGTCGTGACGATGGACGTGTCGAGTTGGTTCTAGGCCTTAATTATATGTTCGATTTTTATGGCAAAAGATTTCCTACTTTTGAAGTATTATAATTGTGTTCATCACCATTTTTTTGTTTTTTAGTTTCGATACCCCGAATAAAGAGAGTTACTGAAGTCACAATTAGCCATTGTATTCACGGTCTGTATTATATTTGTGTTTGTGTAAGAAAAAGGGTATTTTAGTTTATTGCCTTCGACATACTTATTCTAACGATGTTTGTAAAACTAAGCAGTAAAACTAAGTATTTTTCCTGAAATGTTTAGGATAAAACAAAATTTGTATATAAATATAACATATTTGTATATATAAATTGTACCCGTATAAGTAAATACTTTCTACTCATTTGTTCAGATTATTTAAGAATTAAAAATTGGCCAATTTGGCCGTTTTCGAACTAACAGATTGTCACGAAATATACCTTGAATAAAGAACACCTTTAGAATGAAATGATACTTTGATATAAACAAACAACATGATTTAACATTATCTTACTATAATTGATAAACTTTCCTGTCAACGGTGAACAATTGAAACTGATTAATGAAGCCGCTCTTTAAGAATTTCTGAGTATATAAAGATATAAATAAAACTGAGAGGGTGTATTTTAAAAACAATATTTTAACTCTCTTTAGTTCTCTTCAAAAAGCTAACAGCGGAAATACTTGGATGTATCTACTGCACATCCGAAGGTTCTCAATTTAAACCCTATTATTTAGTTTCCGCATTTTTATTGAGATTGTATGAAGTAAAAATATACTGAGCAACAAAATAATATAATCAAATTACTAAAAACGTGTTGTAATTTTGAGGAAAATTCTTCTTTGACTCCACTAATTTCGCTCCTCTAACGCAAAATCTATACGGTGTCCACTTACCAAGGAATAATTAGATACAAAAGCACCCGGTGTTACAATATTCCAGGACAAGAAGGGTGGAAGAGTTAGAAATGTATTTCAGTTAACAGTACTTCTCTTAGAAATTACTAGCTGCCTGTTAAATACTTTTATTTGTTATTGCTATACTACGAGAACGAGAGAGAATAGTTTCTCCAAAACTCATTAACAATATGAATTTGTTTAAATTTTTATGAGGTACACAGGTGAATTTATTATTTTATATAATAATCGATTAATATTTCGAGGAACATAACGGAACGGTTGAACATAATTTGGACACGAAATGGATTTGCAAAATAATTGAAAACCTACAAAATATAATAAGAAACGATTTTACATAAACATTAGAAAGGCAGTGTAAAAATATATAGCTTACATTCATTTCGTAGAAAAATACCCTGGAGAATGAAGTTTATTTGATTTAAATATCTTTAAACAAAATGTTCAAATTCATCTAGAATTAAACATAGCAAAAGAAATTGTTTAGCAAAAATGTTCTAAAAGTAGTTTAATTGAATAATATACTTTGTACCTGGTTACCTGGCCAAATCATTTTAACTTAAGGAACAGTTTATATATTTTTCTTTCAATGTAACAAATTTTACAATCTATAATTTTAATAATGTGATGTGGTATTTTAAAACCCATAAATATATTTTCAAAGATATCAAATTGTCAATTAAGCCTTAAACACAAAATAACAGGATGAGCACTAGCGAAGCGTATCACTCGAGGGCTAAAAAGGTTTTCATGCCGTTGTTCTATCTCACTTTTAAGCATTTATTTGCCCTCGATTTTCTTATTTGTCACAACATTAAAATAAACATTTGGGTTGTTTTTCTTCAGAATTTCCCTTGTACTATTGCATAAATAAATATTACAAAATATTAAACCTTGATTTTAACTCTATTTGTGGTTTCTAATGAGTAAACTATGTAGCAGAAGCTAGCTGTGTTTTGGGCAATATGTCCTCTGAGAGGTACAGAAGAGTTTTATCCTAAGTTGGCAACAGGGATATTCCTTGGTTGCTGATTGAAACCTGTAGATCCGGAGGATGGCACAATTAGTATTTTGTATGCCGATTGAAGTAAACATTTATTTGTAAAATGATTATTTGTTTTCTCTCTATCAGCAGAACATCTCAAAAGAAATAGGCTTAAAAAAGAAAATGTTCATGCAGCCTTAATGAAGTTGCCATTTTTTGCATATGGTGAAAGTGGATCTCTCTTGTCCAGGACATATGACAAAAGCATATATTTTCTAGATAGATACTTTGAAATTTTAAATGAAAACATTTGCTTTTTATTTTTCATTTTACCATCGTTAGCATTTGATAAATAATTTTAACGAGACTAAAATAAACACTGTTATTTTGTAATGTTATTTAATGACAAAACAACATCAAGCATCAGAATTACAGGTTTAGGTCTAGAGTACTGTGATGTGTCTCCTAATATTGTTAGATAAATAAAATTGAAAACATATTACTATTGTTTAGACAAGGAGTAGCTGTAGCTTCTATACAGAATACTTTTGATGTTAATATGTTAGTTTTAAAATATGTATTCTGTTTTGGATTATTTGAAGAAATAAATTATTACATTCTTTTTACGAATAAAAAAAGAATAGGAAAAGAAATAAAGAGTGAAAACAAAGACTAAACTCGTTGGGGCCCATGATGGTATATAAAAATAACTTTCCTTAGGTAACCCTTCACCAAAGAAAAAAGACAGAAACAAGAAACCACAAATTCTTGCTCTACAAGGTAGCTTCTGTGAGTTTTATCATATAACACTCAATTGTGCATCTGATGATGACAGTGAGTATACCTCTTTATCTAATTTACAATATAATTTGTGGTCTAAGTGTCTCTATGTGTCTCTTAATTCAATACGATGCAAAGCATTTGAACTAGATACAAGTAGCCAAGTCTCTGACAACGTAAGTTTTCTGAGAAAAATGCAATAAGAAACATTATTTAATGTTAAAATGAATGAAATGAAGGCGGGTCTGACTCTATTCAAGCTCTTATTAGTAGAATAGAGTCCATGATGATTTTATACCCTTTTTATGCAAACTGTAAGTATTAGGGAACAATATATAAAATGAGATGACATTTTGAATGAAGCCGTCGTCAATAAACCTTACCTAATAGACATTAGTGATGAGAATAGCTGTAAGCAAATGTTTATTATTGCCTTGGGAGACATTGTCTAGGCTTATAGTACTTATTCTCCAAGCTAACGTTAAGTTATAAGCTATCTACGGTAACAAGGCCTCGTAGAGCAACACATGCAATGAACTCCGACAAAGACCACTTCACTAGTGCTTCCTTATAGAGAATATTAAGAGATAATAGTATGTAACAAGGACAAAAACAGTATATTTTAGTATCTGTTTACATTTGGATATATTGTTGTATGATCAGTAAAGGTTTTGCCTTGTTAGTTTAGCGTTTAAATAAAATAAAGGAAACATAACATATACAGAAAATAACATAGAACATCCCTAAATAAAAATAACTATTATTTTGTTCTTGGTTTGTTATTTTTGCACATTGTATTTTATGGATTACATTTTTGTTGCAATGGTTTTTGAACTTACATTTTTTACATTTATAAAAATCTTATCTTACATTTTAATAATAAATTTGATCCTAATGAATTCATTGTGCATTATGAACAATACAAACTTGAATCATTCGCTGCCAAAATGTGTTTACTTAATTATGTATTTTCTCAACAATAAAATTTAACAAGTTGTAGTAAACTAGTCACGTAAGATTAACTTGAGTTTACAAAATTACAGTTAATTAAAGGTGAGATAGTATTCATTAAAGAGATTTTACATCACAAATTCGTAAGTTTGATTAAAACATAGTTAAATAAATTAATAAGGAAGTAAGCAAGATGGATTAGAGTTCTGTTATAGCCACAGCTTCTGTAGACAGGATGCTGCCAAGAGTTGGGCGAGTAATCTCATAATAAGAGAGAACTTCTCTCGCTGCGGGGCAGATTGAAAATACATGTTTTATAAAATATCCCCTCCACTTTTCTCTTAAAATTCAGTCTTAAAATGCTTCTTACTCAAATTTGATTGTATCCATAATTTTAACCTTAAATTTTATAGTTCATGTGTATTTCAAAAAGAGTTAGGAAAGTACTGTACAGTAAGTGACACTCTGAAAATCAGACGTCTATAAGAAGCATCTGTATGCAATATTGTAGGCCATTAGATAATTATTTGGTGTTGTCAATCTTTTTTCTGTTCACCCCCAATTACATTCATTAGGTTTAGGGTCACATAATAGATTTCATAATAAATTATAATTTTCAAATTATCACTTAAATTGTATAAAATATAATACTTTATAGAAAGAATAACTTGTACTACATGTGGGTCATAACCAAGTTTACCTATACGTTTGATGATCACTATCTAACATTTAATAGTGAATTCCAATTATAATGACAAAAAGTACTTGCTCCACCGGGACTCGAACCCGGATCTCTCACTTGCCGGGTGAAAGTGTTATTATTACACCACAGAGCCCTTACTTTTTACAATTCAATTATATTGTATTTGGCCGTATGTATCATATGTGCGGTTTAAATAACTATACTAACAAATTATCGGAAGACCAAACAACTTTTGTTTACATTAATCAAATTTTTTATATAAATAGCAATTTATATATATTTTCGTTTAGTTGTTCATTAAAGTCCCATTTTTTTATTTTTCTGTCAATGTGATTCCACGCTCAATTATTGTATACGACATGAACTCTCAGCTGCTCCTTGAGCGTAACAAAGACAGGTATAATACGTCACACTTGTGCAGAGTACTCTCCACCCTCGGGCTAAATTGGAGCTCCATTTTTAATAAGGCAACTCCCCTTATTACCTTCGGAGCAAGCTAGGTATTATGTTACTACTAAGGTGCAACGTAACTCACCACATTGCTGTAACTAAGTTCTTTATTTATACCCAGATCTTTTATTACGCATGGATTGCCTTGACAATCTAGAAAATCTTTATAAATTTTTAAGGTTTATATAAACATTTTATTTTTTAACTAACTAAAACAGTTACTTTCACGTTCATGAGTCAACATCGACTTTCTGTACTACACAAATAAAAATCACTGAATTATTATATGTGGTCATTAATAAAGTTTACTTAAAATGATATTACTTTACAGAGGTATGATATCCATTGATACCACCTACACGATTCTATATTATTTTAGAATCATTATTAAATGACGTCACGTCATGCAAATATACTAGTACAAACTAAAAAAATGTTAAATCTGTTTTAACCGTCAGCACGTTAGGCACTAATAATCATACAGTGTCTGAAAAATGAAAAATCTATTTTTATTTATTGTTTTTTTACGAAATAAAAAACTGTTAACACCTACATAATACTTGTTTAAAAAGAAAATATTAACTTATCGAAGAATAATAACTTCTGAAAAATATTCGCATTCAATAAATGGCAGATGAGATATATTGGTACACATTGGATACCAATACATGAAGATACTGTAGACCGCATCATATTGTTAGGGTCTAGTAAATTTATAAGGTGGGATCAATTATCTGTAGATTTATGTGACCATAGTACAGTGATGCCTAATAATTGATCCATATATTTAAACCACTAATTTAACTAAACCAATTTTACCAAGTTTTTATTTAGTACGCATATTTAAAAGGTAACGCAATTTCTATATTGGCTTAGGTGCGTTGTTTAAGATTAGTAAGCATGTAGATTTTCCTTTACTTGTCAACCTTTTATGACAAATCATCCATTTTTACATGATTTACGCCTTTGTTCTCATATTATTGGTTTCTATGAAATTTGCTTCCAAACTTTAAAAGGAAGCATTTTTTTAAACTATTGACAAAGTTTTTTAAACTTTTCTTTCAGACGAATGTAGCCTCTTAATAATGTTTATAAACAAGGTAAATTATAGCAATGTAATCTCATTAGTTTCTGAGTTATGATTTTGTTTTATAAGCATACACACAGACTCTAATCTAAAATAAAGAAATTATAGTGCTATAAAACGTTTCTGCGTGTTTTACGTACTGAGCAATATCACAAAAGACTTTCCATATTTTAAACATCCTGTATAGTGTAATATTTCTCACCATTTGAATAGTGACTTTCCAAACATCGAATATGTCCCAAAAAGTACGTTTTTAGAATATATATTATTCCAAGATATATTATCTTGTTATATTGCAACAATTATTATACGTGAGAACTGTTTTATTTATGCACTTTTTAAGTAAAAAGGTTTGGAGCCTTATTCCCATGGAATTAAAAATATTTTATCTATAATTTAGGATTTTCCATAATACCGTTGTCATCATGATTAGAGTATATTAGCATGTTTTTCTATTAATCAGCGTGAAGAGGAAATGTTATAAATATGGTTGAGATTCTGGCTACAATAAACTAATGTAAAATTACTCCCATCCATTCTTACAAAGGAGTAGTAGTAATTAAAATTCTAGGGCCAATAAATAATGTAAAAATTTCCATCTCTATGTAAATGATACATTCACATAGGAGTTGCAGTAAAATTGAAGATTTCACCTTTGGATTTGAAGCTTTGCATGGCATTATATTTCTAAACTTACAAGAATTATTTCTATGACTTAACATGTCTAACAATAGAATTTGGGAGGCTTCGTGGAGGATATAACTTAGCAGGGTGGCACAGTTTCTCATTTATTTGCGGGGGAATGTTAAAGTTTTCTTTTCTGTATGGTTTACTGCTGCTCTTTCTATCAATAATGAGATGACCTATACACCTCAAAAGTAGTGTAACTTATATCAAGTGTATTATTAGCGTAATTTTGGAAGAAAGTGGCTCACTTGTTCGTTTGAACAGATCTTGTGTACCTCTAACCTAATGTATAAATCTACGTTCCATGCAACTGAAGTTATCCTACATTTTTTATAGATAACTTTATTTACAATAATAGAGCTGCTTTATAATCCTAAGTGATAACAAGTATAAAAGAAAATTATTTAAAGTATTTTAATAAATTTTTGACGATAAGCGTAAAAGTTTACGTTTATAAAATGGTCATTTAGTCATACTTTTTCTGAGCTAAGGGAAATTTGAGGAAAGATATAACCCTTAATGCATGCAATAGCTATTACTAACAGTCAGTTCTATCTGTCTACAGCAATATTGTAATATCTACAGCTTTTTAACACTTTTATGGGTCATTTTTGACTCCGAAATCTTGCAAACCCTCTAGTAAAACATATTACAGCTTGAAAATAGACCAAGCAAAGAAATAATATCAGAACTGAGAGGCTAATAAAAAACCATTATTTTAATGCACCTTAATTGTTAGTTTATATAACCATCTACTTGGTAAATTTTATTTTAAGTGCTTGATTTAATATTTTTAGGAATAGTATAAAGCTATTTAGTCATTAACCAAAATCATCCGGTACATTTATTCACTCAGACGATATATTTAGTTTCAATGCGGATGCATTTTAGTGCTACGTTTTATTACTATTTCAACAATTTTCAGTAATATATATATATATATATATATATATATATATATATATATAATTGAAATTAAATTAAATATATATACACACAATTGTAGCTCAATGTTTCTTGCTAATGAAATGCTGTTTCTATTAATTGTTAATCTTGGCTTCGTAATAAAACTAGAAAATAAATATACAGTTATTATACCTTTTTTACATATTTCGGAAAAGCTTACACACACACACACACACACATACATAATTTCAATAAACATTGATTCACAAAAAGTACTTCAAAAGTACGATTCAATTATTTTGTATTTGGCCGTATCTGTCACATATGCGTTTAAATAAACCAAACTAACATATGATCGGAAGACCAAATACCTGTCAATGACTTTAATTCATATAAAATTTGTATAAAAGGCAATAGCCTTATTATTAATTTCAATAAACATTGAATCGCAAAAAGTACTTGCTCCGCCGGGACTCGAACCCGGATCTCTCACTTGCCGCGTGAATGTGCTACCATTACACCACAGACCACTCAATTTTTACGATTAAATTATATTGTATTTGGCCGTATCTGTCACATATGCGTTTAAATAACCAAACTAACATATGATCGGAAGACCTTATTAGACTGATTGTTTGTGTAAATGATTTGTTGTTACCTAAGATTTGAATGTAGAAATGAAATATTGATATTAAAATTCGTAAATGGTCAATGCTTAAAGATTACAACCATAATAAATGATTATTTTAAAAGGAATCTGCTTAAAATATTTAATAAACTGTTCTAAAGACAGTTCTAAAACGAATGAACAAGAGGACAACTAAGCCCATGTAATCATACGTATATGTACAACGTAATATATGCTATTGTTCTCATCCATATGTATAGAGAGGGTCTGTCACAATATCTGTCATTGCTACCAACACATTTTTGCTTACGTACCGGTATTCATATCAGTTCAGGAGACAATGAAATGTTAAGATTAAAAACTGTCAATCTAAAAGTTAATTACCATTATGTTAATATTTTTAACTAGTTTATAGAGTTTATAAAATACATACCGTTATTAATAATTAATATGACTAACAATTTTACCATCTCCTTTACACACGAGTAGTATTTATTGCTAATTAATTAACACCATACAGTTAAAAAACCACAGAAATGCTATGTAGTGAATTCAACTAAATTATCATTATTCTCAGTACTTAATACATATCTAATACAGTCGCAAGCCATTCATCTCCAAAACCGCACTATTGTTATAATCTATACTATTATAAAAATGTAATAACAGATTAAAAAGGGAGTTATTTTATGACAAATTTAAATGAATTGCCTCGAATAATATATGTTACATTGTGTTTTTATTCTTATTTTAAAAACTTAATAATGTAATGATATCTAATTGGTTATCGTGATCAAATTATAATTTTCCTTCTACTCAAATATACGTTTGTTGTAAAAATCTATGAATTTTTTGTGTTCTTAATTCCAGATCTCCTTTGTGGTCATAAAATAAACCATAGGAACAGAATTTAACTATGCATAAATTAGACTTTCTAGCCATATCGTGCACTGATTTATGAATAAAATATTATAAAAATGTACATTGATTAGTCTGGTAGAAGCTTCATTATATATTTCCGAAGAGGGCCGTGTACTTGAAAATTACGAGTACCTGTTAAGATATTGTCTTTTCCTAGGTATAAGGGCTTAGTCAGCCTTTAGAAAAAGGGACAAGACTTTTCTTTTTTTTTTTTATTAGGCTTATCTCCATATCTCAGATTTGCGTCTCTTTCCCAGATATTTATTAGAGCATATTACTAGGCATTACGTGAAGAGAACTCCACAGTAAATTCTTGTAGAGTTGTGTTTCCATGCGAGCCCCGTCCTATTTTTTATATTTTTTTTGGTCTGTCGTAAGGAAATAGTTTTTCGAGCCCTTTTCGACACACGCACCATTATGTCTTATTTCCAAGCAATCCCTCATAACCGGCTCCCAAGAATTAATTTTACTTTAATATTAAAACAAGTTATTATTATTATTAAAAACCCAGCAGTAGCTGTCACCACAGCTATATAAACCATTTTATAAATGCATTTTATATGTATATGTATTAAGTATGTTGTAAAACCTGAGGTGCAAGCCCAAGAGCATGTGTTTAATGCATAAAGTAGTAATAAAAAGGTAACGACCACATTCAACATGTTCAGTGCGTTTATAGTTTTGCTAACGCACAGCCAACAATAGTAAAGAAACCGACTAGGTGTCAATTCTTCGATTTTACGGAGAAGGATAGTGTTGATTTTTATTAGGTTTCATTAGTTATATTTAAGCAGTCCTAAAAACTCTTTTCAAGTTCAAATCTAAATAAAACAGGTAGAAAGTTTTTTCACATATACTTTATTGTTAAATCAATTTTTTTGGAAATTCATATCAATTGATAAGTTTTAGATAAATTCTAACGATGTTTCAAAAGCATTTCATTATTAATTATTACATAGTTATGCAAATATAGATAAGCTGAAACATACATAAGATTTAACGCTTGAATAGGATTTGTGTTTTTAGCCCCCACCAACTCTAAATGGGTTTGAGTTTATAAAAAATCTAAATGTATAAACATTTTCGCCAAAAAACTCCTAATTGAGGTATTGTAAGAAGTATAAATATTGTATTTATAATATTAATATTAAAAATATAATTTATAAATAAATACACACACACACACACACACACACACACACACACACACACACACACACACACACACACACACACACACACACAAACACACACATATATATATATATATATATATTATATATAAAAACATATATCCAAATATGTTTTTGGAAATTAAAAATGTTTCTATTCTCTTCTAATATATAAGTTTTTATTGGTTAAAGTGTAATTTTTTTAATTATGGAAGGAACTCTTTAGATTTGGATAACAATATTCATTATTGTATCTCATATAAAGAAGTTAGAACTAAAATATAGTTCAAAATAACTAAGTGTCCTATTGATATTTGAGAGAATGAAGATACTCTTACTTGTATTTTCGCAGTAATTGCCATCAAATGTGGAATCTCTCACGACAATCTAGAACAGCTTTTTTTGCAGTGGACTCGCATCCAATAGATCCTCCGCAAGCTGAGTCATATCTTCTTCATATTATCTTACACTCTTGTTTCGAAGAAGTTGCTTACATATGATAAATCTAAAAGATAAATTATGAATACAGCCCAGACAAAAAATATGATCTCTAATTTGTTAGGACCGGAAGAAAATCATTGGAAAACGGAACCATTACTGATATTATAACTAATTTTTAACGTATTCGTGTATGAAATCAAATTTTTACTGTAGTTTTGTATGAAATCCATCTTTATTGAAATTAGAAATTGAAAAAAGTATTTACATTCAAAAACTTAGCTCAGCTACAATATTAATATTTTTGGGAGAAAAAAGTATAGATAAGGTTGATCTATATTTCCCGTACCTGACCTGAGTGTTTATCGTGAGAGCCGAAAGGAGTAGGTCATGTTTTATGAGAACTTTGAAAGCTGACGAACAAAGCTATTACATTTCTTTAGTTTTACTGTTTTTACACAGTTTTCTTGCATTTTATTAAAAGTATTTAGTAATAACAACAAATATTCAGAAATAAACTATCTATAAAGGAGAAATTAACATTTATTTGGTGCTACAGTCAGAGATATGTCACCTAAATTAATTCAAATGTAGCTCTAATTTGTACAGATTACGTATGTTGTGAATTTGAATGTGAATTGGTAATACCCAATAAAATAAAATGCAATGAACACGGCATGGTTGTGAATAGATGAATACTTACAAATTAATTTTTAATTGTTAAAAATTTGTTTATTGAGTAGATTACTGAATGAGTTTATTTTTAGTATATCAATTTGAAATTTATAATGCAACTTATATTATTTTTAATGTTGTTTTACATGAGCTGTTGGAAATAAACTCTTTATATTCATTTAATAACTTAGTTTCTAGTATGTCCTATAACAGCAAATATATTTTCTATAATGTAGAATACGGTGAAGAATCAAGAATACTCGATACAAAGAAGTAGGTTAGTCTATGCTTCCACGTATACCTAGTCTCGTATCTAGTAGTTCTGAACAGTAATATGAGCTGAAACTTTTCCACTATTATTTAAAGGACAAATATAGTTATCGTGTATATCATTATAGGGATGATAAGAACTTAAAAAATAACAGTTTGGTGGGTAACTAATGATTTATTTAAAACACATTTGTCCTATCTATTTTATATTTTGTCCATAAAAATGCCGTACTAATGCAATTTAACTAACATTGTTTACTCTAAAATCAAAAACAGTTTTAGTTTTATTACTTGCCTAGTAATAGTCCGAAACACTGGCCAAATATGATATTGATCTTCCTATGATTCTCGGAGGCCAGAAAAGAAAAGGTAACTTAGTCTTAAACGTTGAATTTTAACAATTCTAATGGTATGTTGCTTACTATTGAACTCTTAATTATTGGTATTAAAAGTAAGCAGAACTGGACATTTACATTTTTTGATACTAAACATAATGAGCTTTTACCGAAGCCTTGAATTGTAATAAAAACTTTCAAGACCTGCTCAGAATATCATACGTAGTAAAGGGAAAAATTACTTACTATTATGGTGCAACATATGACACAAATAAACAGCTATTAAATGTTTTAATAATATATTAATTGTTATGATTCTTTAAAAGTTTTGTGGTAGATTCATATTCTAAAAGAAATCTTGAGTGGGTGAATTTATAGCAGATAAAATATATTCCGCCGATACACAGACATTCTTAATAGTGTTTACTACTTAAAAATAAGGCGCTAATTAAATCTATTTGCATATTATCACTTTTTTCATTGAGTGTAATGGATCCAGTGTTAATAGCCTTATAAAAACGATGCCGTGTTCTTCCATAAAACTATAATCAAGGAACGGTATGCTAGTGCCTAATCTTCCTCTTGTCTGACATGTTGAAATAGTCCAATGTTATCGTCATAACAATACAATCGTGAACTGACAAATACATCGTTTAATTGTGTAGGTGCAGCCCAGATATGCATGTAGGAATAACTTTTGGTGACATGACAATGATAAAAGCGGAACAATAGCATGGCAGTGTCCTATCTGCCGTAGCCAGTCCATGTTACAATAAGTGTAACACAATATCATCGTCACAACTATACGGTTGTGATCGCATAAATGCATCGTACTCCACACACCTGCGTGTCCTACATTACTTTTGGCAAAGTGAAAATGAGACAACATTTTAAAAAGTCTTATATTTACTCTCACAGATACTATATTATACTATATAACACATATAATTATAGAACATATTGATATTTTTCAAGTTCTGTTTTAAGTAATCTATTCATGTATAAAACTTCACTCCTTTGAAGTAAGGATTTGAATTTACTATTGGTAAAAAGAGATACTTCTTTATTTTATGAATTAAAGTAACACTACATAACAAATATTATAATCTAGTATAACATTATAATATATATATATATAGTGCACGCACATAATATACATAGTCTTCCACAGCGTATTACTTTCATTTATCATCTATATGTATTATAGGTAAAATAATTGTACATAATTAACGACATTGGATAAGAGATCGTTGAAAAATTCTAATTTACATGCCTACACATAGAGTTGGTATAAATAACACGAACTAAAACTGAAAAAATGATTGCTTTGCATTGACAAAGTGTGGAGTATTACTTGCTCTATATTCTTTTTCCCAACATATTTATTTTAAAAAACTACTTTATCACATATATAACTTATATCAAATGGTTATAAACAAATATTTATGTCTATATAATACTACTCCAATATTTTAATTTTTTATACCCATTATGGGTTCTTACCGATCTTGAAGGAAAGTTATACGTTCTAAAAGTCAAATATTCAAAACCATGTCAGTTATTATTGACATTATGACCACGGCCTAAAAATGTAAAATTGTTTTAAAGTGTAAAGGTTTTAACTTCAAAGTTCAAAAGTACAAAAAACGTTTTATTTTCTTAAAAATACAGAAAAAAAATATATTCCATGAGTTCTTTTGAACTCGCGCGGAATAATTGTTATAATAAAACATAGCTAAGAAAATAATCAGTTGGCATGTGATTTATGCTATGTAGCTATACTTATCTACAGCTAACACAATTCACAAATGTTCTTTAATTTTAGCTTTTCAGAATTAGAATTAGCAATTACAAATAGCATAGTACTACTAACTATGAACCAGCCAATGTTATTCAATATTAAATTTAAATATAATATAAAATAAAATAACAATGACCAACTAATAGAGAAAATTTAAAATATACGAAATATCAAATAAATAAATAAGTATAAATAAAAATATATATTACATATATGTGTGTATGTATGCGCGCGCGCGCGTGTGTTTGTAAATAACAAGAAGAATAACTTAATGGGTTTTCTTTAAGTAAATGACGGTTAATGATGATTGCCATGGTTTGAATTTGTCTATTATATACAAACTTACTCTCAGTAGAAGTTCTGCATACAAACAGCCACTTAGAACTGTCCTGAGACAACTGAAGATGTCCAGCTAATGTCTGATCTCGTTACACAAATGACGGGATTACTAGTCCCTTTCGGTTTGGCAACAGTTAACCTCATAGGAATTGAGTGAAAATGGTTGTATTATTTAACCAGTCAAATATTACAGTACAAAGGGAATATTTCTTAATATTGTGAGCATGATTTACATTTTCTAAAAGACAACAACAACAGTAAAATAAATACAAACATAAACATATATAAACATGTTTTTATAGTTATATAAATATTTTAATTTTATTAAAATACTTAGTGAAACACTATGAAGGCACCTCTACCCATCTAAGAAAATGATTCAAAGCGATTGTTTGAAACTCAACATAAATATGTTCCACCTGAGCTCTTAAGCGTCTATATGAATCTTTCAATACAGTGTAATCGAAAACAGGTGTATGCTGTGGTTTAAAATTAGTTTTGTCTTTTTGGATCACCAATCCTTCTCTCCCTCGCACTTGCATGTCGCTGATCTTTAACGTGTCCAATTTTGAATACCTAGTTATGCAATATTAGTAGTACCGTATTGTGTAACGTGTTATTAAAATATTCTTAAAATCATGGATTATATCGCAATTATTTTTAAAGGCAAGTGAAACGACTATATTACTTATTTATTAAAATTTTATCAATTAAAAACAGGAATGCCACCACGCAACGCTCGTCCGAATACCTATAGTATACTTCATTTAATTTTACTAGCACATACAGTCACAGGTCTACTTTTTAATAATACATTTGATCCTAATGAATTCATTGTGCATTATGAACATTACAAATTTGAATCATTCGCTGCCAAAATGTGTTTACTTAATTATGTATTTTCTCAACAATAAAATTTAACAAGTTGTAGTAAACTAGTCACGTAAGATTAACTTGAGTTTACAAAATTACAGTTAATTAAAGGTGAGATAGTATTCATTAAAGAGATTTTACATCACAAATGCGTAAGTTTGATTAGAACATAGTTAAATAAATTAATAAACAAGTAAGCAAGATGGATTAGAGTTCTGTTATAGCCACAGCTTCTGTAGACAGGATGCTGCCAAGAGTTGGGCGAGTAATCTCATAATAAGAGAGAACTTCTCTCGCTGCGGGGCAGATTGAAAATACATGTTTTATAAAAATATCCCCTCCACTTTTCACTTAAAATTGAGTCTTTACATGCTTCTTACTCAAATTTGATTGTGACCATAATTTTTGCACTTAAAATTTTATAGTTCATGTGCATTTAAAAAAGAGTTAGGAAAGTACTGTGCAGTAAGTGACACTCTGAAAATCATAAGAAGCATCTGTATGCAATATTGTAGGCCATTAGATAATTATTTGGTGTTGTCAATCTTTTTTCTGTTCACCCCCAATTACATTCATTAGGTTTAGGGTCACATAATAGATTTCATAATAAATTATAACTTTCAAATTATCACTTAAATTGTATAAAATATAATACTTTATAGAAAAGAATAACTTGTACTACATGTGGGTCATAACCAAGTTTACCTATACGTTTGATGATCACTATCTAACATTTAATAGTGAATTCCAATTATAATCACAAAAAGTACTTGCTCCGCCGGGACTCGAACCCGGATCTCTCACTAGCCGGGTGAATGTGTTACCATTACACCACAGAGCCCTTACTTTTTACAATTCAATTATATTGTATTTGGCCGTATGTATCATATGTGCGGTTTAAATAACTATACTAACAAATTATCGGAAGACCAAACAACTTTTGTTTACATTAATCAAATTTTTATATAAATAGCAATTTATATATATTTTCGTTTAGTTGTTCATTAAAGTCCCATTTTTTTATTTTTCTGTCAATGTCATTCCACGCCCAATTATTGTATGTGACATGAACTCTCAGCTGCTCCTTGAGCGTAACAAAGACAGGTATAATACGTCACACTTGTGCAGAGTACTCTCCACCCTCGGGCTAAATTGGAGCTCCAATTTTAATAAGGCAACTCCCCTTATTACCTTCGGAGCAAGCTAGGTATTATGTTACTACTAAGGTGCAACGTAACTCACCACATTGCTGTAACTAAGTTCTTTATTTATACCCAGATCTTTTATTGCGCATGGATTGCCTTGACAATCTAGAAAATCTTTATAAATTTTTAAGTTTTATATAAACATTTTATTTTTCAACTAACTAAAACAGTTACTCTCACGTTCATGAGTCAACATCGACTTTCTGTACTACGCAAATAAAAATCACTTAATTATTATATGTGGTCATTAATAAAGTTTACTACTTTACAGAGGTATGATATCCATTGATACCACCTACACGATTCTATATTATTTTAGAAGCATTATTAAATGACGTCACGTCATGCAAATATGCTTAGTACAAACTTGAAAAATGGTAAATCTGTTTTAAACGTCAGCACGTTAGGCACTAATAATCATACAGTGTCTGAAAAATGAAAATATATTTTTATTTATTGTTTTTTACGAAAGAAAAAACTGTTAACACCTACATAATACTTGTTTAAAAAGAAAATATTAACTTATCGAAGAATAATAACTTCTGAAAAATATTCGCATTCAATAAATGGCAGATGAGATATATTGGTACACTTTGGATACCAATATATGAAGATACTGTAGACCGCATCGTAGTGTTAGGGTCTAGTAAATTTATAAGGTGGGATCAATTATCTGTAGATTTTATGTGACCATAGTACAGTGATGCCTAATAATTGATCCATATATTTAAACCACTAATTTAACTAAACCAATTTTACCAAGTTTTATTTAGTACGCATATTTAAAAGGTAACGCAATTTCTATATTGGCTTAGGTGCGTTGTTCAAGATTAGTAAGCATGTAGATTTTCCTTTACTTGTCAACCTTTTATGATGACAAATCATCCATTTTTACATGATTTACGCCTTTGTTTTCATATTATTGGTTTTCTATGAAATTTGCTTCCACACTTTAAAAGGAAGCATTTTTTTAACTATTGACAATATAACTTTTCTTTCAGACGAATTTAGCCTCTTAATTAATGTTTATAAACAAGGTAAATTATAGCAATATAATCTCATTAGTTTCTGAGTTATGATTTTGTTTTATAAACCATACACATAGACTCTAATCTAAACGAAAGAAATTATAGTGCTATAAAACGTTTCTGCGTGTTTTACGTACTGAGCAATATCACAAAAGACTTTCCATATTTTAAACATCCTGTATAGTGTAATATTTCTCACTATTTGAATAGTGACTTTCCAAACATCGAATATGTCCCAAAAAGTACGTTTTTATAATATGTATTATTCCAAGATATATTATCTTGTTATATTTTCAACAATTATTATACGTGAGAACTGTTTTATTTATGCACTTTTTAAGTAAAAAGGTTTGGAGCCTTATTCCTATGGAATTAACAATATTTTATCTATAATTTAGGATTTTCCATAATACCGTTGTCATCATGATTAGAGTATATTAGCATGTTTTTCTATTAATCAGCGTGAAGAGGAAATGTTAAAAATATGGTTGAGATTCTGGCTACAATAAACTAATGTACAATTACCCCCATCCATTCTTACAAGGAGGAGTAGTAATTAAAATTCTAGGGCCAATAAATAATGTAAAAATTTCCATCTATATGTAAATGATACATTCACTTAGGAGTTGCAGTAAAATTGAAGATTTCACTTTGGATTTGAAGTTTTGCATGGCATTATATTTCTAAACTGACAAGAATTATTTCTATGACTTAACATGTCCAACAATAGAATTTGGCAGGCTTCGTGGAGGATATAACTTAGCAGGGTGGCACAGTTTCTCATTTATTTGCGGGGGGATGTTAAAGTTTCTTTTCTGTATGGTTTACTGCTGTTCTTTCTATCAAGAATGAGATGACCTATACACCCAAAAGTAGTGTAACTTATATCAGGTGTATTATTAGCGTAATTTTGGAAGAAAGTGGCTCACCTGTTCGTTTGAACAGATCTTGTGTTACCTCTAACCTAATGTATAAATTTACGTTCCATGCAACTGAAGTTATCCTACATTTTTTATAGATAACTTTATTTACAATAATAGAGCTGCTTTATAATCCTAAGTGATAACAAGTATAAAAGAAAATTATTTAAAGTATTTTGATAAATTTTTGACAATAAGCGTAAAATTTTACGTTTATAAAATGGCCATTTAGTCATACTTTTTCTGAGCTAAGGGGAAATTTGAGGAAAGTTATTTACTCTTAATGCATGCAATAGCTATTACTAACAGTCAGTTCCATCTGTCTACAGCAATATATTAATATATCTATAGCTTTTTAACACTGTTATGGGTCATTGTTGACTCCGAAATCTTGCAAACCTTCTAGTAAAACATATTACAGCTTGAAAATAGACCAAGCAAAGAAATAATATCAGAACTGAGAGGCTAATAACAAAACCATTATTTTAATGCGCCTTACTTGTTAGTTTCTATAACCATCTACTTGGTAAATTTTATTTTAAGTGCTTGATTTAATATTTTTAGGAATAGTATTAAGCTATTTAGTCATTAACCCAAAAAACATCCGGTACATTTATTCACTCAGACGATATATTTAGTTTCAATGCGGATGCATTTTAGTGCTATGTTTTATTACTATTTAAACAATTTTCAGTTATATATATATATATATATATATATATATATATATTATATATATATATATACAATTGTAGCTCAATGTTTCTTGCTAATGAAATGCAACAATTTTTCAGTAATATAATATATATATATACTACTGAAAATTGTTGCATATATACATACATATATATAAAATTGAAATTAAACTAAATTCTTTGCTTCATAATAAAACTAGAAAATAAATATACAGTTATTATACCTTTTTTACATATTTCGGAAAAGCTTACACACACACACACACACACACACACACATAATTTCAATAAACATTGAATCACAAAAAGTACTTCCTCCGGTGGGACTCGAACCCGGATCTCTCACTTGCCGCGTGAATGTGCTACCATTAAACCACAGAGCCCTCACTTTTTACGATTCAATTATTTTGTATTTGGCCGTATCTGTCACATATGCGTCTAAATAACCAAACTAACATATGATCGGGAAAGACCTTATTAGACTGATTGTTTGTGTAAATGATTTGTTGTTACCTAAGATTGGAATGTAGAAAAGAAATATTGATATTAAAATTCGTAAATGGTCAATCCTTAAAGATTACAACCATAATAAATGATTTATTTTAAAAGGAATCTGCTTAAAATATTTAATAAACTGTTCTAAAGACAGCCCTAAAACGATGAACAAGAGGACAACTAAGCCCATGTAATCATACGTATATGTACAACGTAATTTAAGCTATTGTTCTCATCCATATGTATAGAGAGGGTCTGTCACAATATCTGTCATTGCTACCAACACACATTGTTGCTTACGTACTGGTATTCATATCAGTTCAGGAGACAATGAAATGTTAAGATTAAAAACTGTCAAGTTAAAAGTTAATTACCATAATGTTAATATTTTAACTAGTTTATAGAGTTTATAAAATACATACCGTTATTAATAATTAATATGGCTAATAATTTTTTACCATCCCCTTTACACACGAGTAGTATTTATTGCTAATTAATTAACACCATACAGTTAAAAAACCACAGAAATACTATGTAGTGAATTCAACTAAAATATCATTATTCTCAGTACTTAATACATATCTAATACAGTCGCAAGCCATTCATCTCCAAAAACGCACTATTGTTATAATCTATACTATTAGAAAAATGTAATAAATTAGATTAAAAAGAAGTTATTTTATGACCAAATTTAAATGAATTGCCTCGAATAATATATGTTACATTGTGTTTTTATTATTATTTTAAAAACTTAAATAATGTAATGATATCTAATTGGTTATCGTGATCAAATTATAATTTTCCCTTCTACTCAAATATACGGTTGTTGTAAAAATCTATGAATTTTGTATGTTCTTAATTTCTGACCTCCTTTGTGGTCATAAAATAAACCATAGGAACAGAATTTTACTATGCATAAATTAGACTTTCAAGCCATATCGTGCACTGATTGATGAATAAAATATTATAAAAATGTACATTGATTAGTCTGGTAGAAGCTTCATTATATATTTCCGAAGAGGGCCGTGTACTAGAAAATTATGAGTACCTGTTAAGATATTGTCTTTTCTTAGGTATAAGCGCTTAGTCAGCCTTTATAAAAGGGAGATGTTTTTTTTTTTTTTTTTTCTTAGGCTTTTCTTCATATTTCAGATCTGCGTCTCTTTCCCAGATATTTAATAGAGCATATTACTAGGCATTACGTGAAGAGAAACTCCACAGTAATTCTTGTATAGTTGTGTTTCCATGCGAGCCCGTCCTATTTTTTATGTTTTTATGTTTTTGGTCTGTCGTAAGGAAATAGTTTTTCGAGCTCTTTTCGACACACGCACATTATGTCTTATTTTCAAGCAATTTGATTTGCTTTAATATTAAAACAAGTTATTATTATTAAAAACACATCAGTATCTGTCACCAACAGCTATATAAACAATTTTTATAAATGCATTTTATATGTATTAAGTACTGCTAAGTTGTAAAACCTGGAGTGCAAAGCCCAAGAGCAAGTATTTAATGCATAAAGTAGTAATAAACTTTATGCATTAAAGTGTGCGTTTATAAATTTGCTAACGCTCAGCCAACAATAGTAAAGAAACCGACTAGGTGTAAATTCTTCGATTTTACGGAGAAGGATAGTGTTGATTTTTTATTAGGATTTATTAGTTATATTTAAGCAGTCCTAACACTTTTCAAGTTCTAATCTAAATAAAACAGGTAGAAAGTTTTTCACATATACTTTATTGTTAAAATCAATTATGTTTGAAATTCATATCAATTAATAAGTTTTAGATAAATTCTAACGATATTTCAAAAGCATTTCATTATTAATTATTACATAGTTATGCAAATATAGATAAGCTGACACATACCTAAGATTTAACGTTTGAATAGGATTTGTGTTTTAGCCCCACCAACTCTAAATGGGTTTGAGTTATAAAAAATCTAAATGTATAAACATTTTCGCCTAAAAAATCCTAATTGAGGTTATTGTAAGAAATATCAATATTGTATTTATAATATTAATATTAAAAAATATAATTTACACACACACACACACACACACACACACACACACACACACACACACACATATATATATATATTATATATATATTAATATATTATATATAAAACATATATCCAAATATGTTTTTGGAAATAAAAAAGGTTTCTATTCTATTCTAATATATAGATGTTTTTATTGTTTTAAAGTGTAATTTTTTTTAATGATGGAAGGAACTCTATAGATTTGGATAACAAATATTCCATTATTGTATCTCATATAAAGAAACTTAGAACTAAAATATAGTTCCATATAACTAAGTGTCCTATTGATATTTTGAGAGATGAAGATACTTTTACTTGTATTTTCACAGTAATTGCCATCAAATGTGGAATCTCTCACAACAATCTAGAACAGCTATCTTTTGCAAGTGGACTCGCATCCAATAGATCCTCCGCAGCTGAGTCATATCTTCTTTTCTCACAGTTTTCTTTCATTTTATTAAAAGTATTTAGTTAATAACAACAAAATATTCAGAAATAAACTATCTATAAAGGAGAAATTAACATTTGGTGCTACATTCAGAGATATATCACCTAAATTAATTCAAATGTAGCTCTAATTTGTACAGATTACGTATGTTGTGAATTTGAATGTGAATTGGTAATACCCAATAAAAGAAAATGCAATGAACACGGGATTGGTTGTGAATAGATGAATACTTACAAATTTATTTTTAATTGTTAAAAATTTGTTTATTGAGTAGATTACTGAATGAGTTTATTTTTAGTATATCAATTTGAAATTTATAATGCAAACTTATATTATTTTTAATGTTGTTTTTACATGAGCTGTTGGAAATAAACTCTTTATATTCATTTAATAACTTAGTTTCTAGTATGTCGTATAACAGCAAACATATTTTCTATAATGTAGAATATGGTGAAGAATCAAGAATTACTCGATACAAAGAAGAAGGTTAGTCTATGCTTCCACGTATACCTAGTCTCGTATCTAGTAGTTCTGAACAGTAATATGAGCTGAAACTTTTCACTATTATTTAAAGGATAAATATAGTTATCGTGTATATCATTATAGGGATGATAAGAACTTAAAAAATAACAGTTTGTTGGGTTGGGTAACTAAATTATTTATTTAAAACACATTTGTCTATCTATTTTATATTTTGTCTATAAGAAATGCCGTACTAATGCAATTTAACTGACATTGTTTACTCTAAAATAGAAACAGTTTTAGTTTATTACTTGCCTAGTATTAGTCCGAAACACTGGCCAAATATGATATTGATCTTCCTATGATTCTCGGAGGCCAGAAAAGAAAAGGTAATTTAGTCTTAAACGTTGAATTTTAACAATTACAATGGTATGTTGCTTACTATTGAACTCTTAATTTATTGGTATTAATAGTAAGCAGAAACTGGACATTTACATTTTTGATACTAAACATAATGAGCTTTTACCTAAGCCTTGAATTGTATCAAAAAACTTTCAAGACCTGCTCAGAATATCATACGTAGTAATGGGAAAAATTACTTTACTATTATGGTGCAAACATATGACACAAATAAACAGCTATTAAATGTTTTAATAATATATTAATTGTTATGATTCTTTAAAAGTTTTGTGGTAGATTCATATTCTAAAAGAAATCTTGAGTGGGTGAATTTATATCAGATAAAATATATTCCGCCGATACACAGACATTCTTAATAGTGTTTACTACTTAAAAATAAGGCGCTAATTAAATCTATTTGCATTATTATCAGTTTTTGTTCATTGAGTGTAATGGATCCAGTGTTAATAGCCTTTATAAAAAACGATTACCTTGTTCTTCCATAAAAACTATAATCAAGGGAACGGTATGGGTAGTGCCCAATCTTCCTCTTGTCTGACATGTTGAAATAGTCCAATGTTATCGTCATAACAATACAATCGATGAACTGACAAATACATCGTTTAATTGTGTAGGTGCAGCCCAGATATGCAATGTAGGAATAACTTTTGGTGACATGACAATGATAAAAGGCGGAAACAATTAGCATGGCAGTGTCCTATCTGCCGTAGCCAGTCATGTTACAATTTAAGTGTAACACAATATCATCTTCACAACTATACGTTTCGGTTTGTGATCGCATAAATGCATCGTACTCCACACACCTGCGTGTCTACATTACTTTGGCAAAGTGAAAATGAGACAACATTTTAAAAAGTCTTATATTTACTCTCACAGATACTATATTATATTATATAACACATATAATTATAGAACATATTAATATGTTTCAAGTTCTATTTTAGTAATCTATTCATGTATAAAATTTCACTCCTTTGAAGTAAGGATTTGAATTTACTATTGTAAAAAGAGAATACTTCTTTATTTTATGAATTGAAGTAACACTACATAACAAATATTAATAATCTGGTATAATATTATAATATATATAGTGCACGCACATAATATACATAGTCTTCCACAGCGTAATTACTTCCAATTTATCATCTATATGTATTATAGGTAAAATAATTGTACATAATTAACGAAATTGGATAAGATATCGGTTGAAAAATTCTAATTTACATGCCTACACATAGAGTTGGTATAAATAACACGAACTAAACTGATAAAATGTTGCTTTGCATTGACAAGTGTGGAGTATTAATTGCTCTATATTTCTTTTCCCAACATATTTATTTTAAAAACTACTTTATCACATATATAACTTATATCAATGGTATAACAAATATTTATGTCTATATAATACTACTCAATATTTAATTTTTATACCATTATGGGTTCTTACAGATTTGAAGGAATGTTATACGTTCTAAAAGTCAAATATTCAAAAACCATGTCAGTTATTATTGACATTATGAGTACAGCAAAAAATTTTCTTGAAATACAGAAAGAAATACATTACTCCATGAGATCTATTGAACTCGCGCGGAATAATTGTTACAATAAAACATATTTAAGAAATAACTCAGGTGGCATGTGATTTATGCTATGTAGCTATACTTATCTACAGCTAACACAATTCACAATTGTTCTTGATTTTAGCTTTTCAGAATTATTAATTAGCAATTACAAATAGCATAGTACTACTAACTATGAACCAGCAATGTTATTCAATATTAAATTTAAATATAATATAAAATAAAATAACAATGACCAACTAATAAGAATATTTAAATATACGAAATATCAAATAAATAAGTATAATATAAAAGAAATAGATATACATATGTGTGTTGTGTCGTGTGTGTGTAGTGTGTGTGTGTGTGTTTGTAAATAACAAACTTAATGGGTTTTCTTTAAGTCAATGACTGTTAATGATGATTGCCATGGTTTGAATTTGTCTATGATATACAAACTTACTCTCAGTAGAAGTTCTGCATACAAAACAGCCACTTAGAACTGTCCTGAGACAACTCAAGATGTCCACCTAATGTCTGATCTCGTTTACACAAACAATGACGGGATTACTAGTCCCTTTCGGTTTGGCAACAGTTAACCTCATAGGAATTGAGTGAAAATGGTTGTATTATTTAACAGTCAAATATTACAGTACAAAGGGAATATTTCTTAATATTATGAGCATGATTTAAATTTTCTAAAGACACAACAACCAGTAAAATAAATACAAACATAAACATGTTTTATAGTTATATAATAAATTTTATTAAAATACTTAGTAAAAACACTATGAAGGTACCTCTACCCATTTAAGAAAATGATTCAAAGCGATTGTCTTGAAACTCAACATAAATATGTTTCAGCTGAGCTCTTAAGCGTCTAAATAAATCTTTAAAAACAGTGTAATCGAAAACAGTGTATGCTGTGGTTTAAAATCTGTTTGTCTTTTTGGATCACCAATCCTTCTCTCCCTCGCACTTGCATGTCGCGGATCTTTAACGTGTCCAATTTTGAATATCTAGTTATGCAATATTAGTAGTACCGTATAATGTAAACATGTTATTAAAATATTCTTAAAATCATGGATTATATCGCAATTATTTTTAAAGGCAAGTGAAACGACTATATTACTTATTTATTAAAGTTTTATCAATTAAAAAAACAGGAATGCCACCACGCAACACTCGTCCGAATACCTACAGTATACTTCATTTAATTTTACCAGCACATACAGTCATAGGTCTACTGGAATTTAAACTAAACATATACTAAATGTGTGTACAAAGTTGTAACAAATCTTTGGTATTAAAACTTTCACCTCAAACAGAAGAGGAGTTACAACGCGATTAAACCCTGCAGGGTGAAAAACCAATTCAGAAAATTTCTAGAATTTTCGAGTCAAAAGTAGTACAATGATTGGTACCTAATTTGCACTAAATAGGACAATGTTGCATTAATTTTACCAGTATTCCACAAATTCTAAATTTACAAAATTAAATAGCCGTTTCTGTATTTAAAATAAAAAAAAAACCTCTTTAGCAACATTAAGTAACTAGTGCTATTAATTTTCAAAATACTAGATTTTGAAACACTCATGTATACATGTTTAGCGTATTACCTCATTGAAATATAAAATATTTTGCCTAAATAATTTTATTGTGCACGTCTAAACCTGGAATTTATGTTAGACATACTAAGCGTTAGTGGAAGCTTATTAAGACACAATTCCTCTTTATTCTTTGTGTACTTCTATCCTTCGTTCCATAGGATATCTTAACAATGAAATAAGCTATACATTTTCGATTTTTTAGCAACCTCAGCAAACCTTGTTACGTGTTGAGGCGAAATTCTTTTATGTACATATTAGGTACTAATGATTGGTCAAGTTTCAGTTCAACTAAAAATTCCACGATGCCAGGGTAATTAAATTGCTGGCTTGTCAGAACCAAATGCGCTGCAGTTGTTGATAATGAACTATAAATATTTTATACTATTGGGAGGCAAACAAAGTATCAATAAGTAATAAGTAAGTATCAATAAGAAAAGTAAGAGTTTTTCAGTTAAAATGTCAGGTTCTTTGTACGTCACATCCCTCGCAAACTCAAATGGCCCGCAAGCTGAACACTAATTATAATACAACAGGTACTTATTTCCCCACATACTGATACAAGTTCTAAGAAGTATTTTATTAACTCCAATGGGATAAGCTATTAAACCATAATATATTTATGGGATAATTTTGTAGTATTTAAAATACTATAATTATATAAAGTAGCAAATTAATTTTAATAGCTTATCAACAGGTACATTATACAAACTAGTCAGACACTCCTATTCGCGTTTGATCCATCTGCTGATTGCGAAACCACAGTTAATCTACAGTGAAGCCGACGATTTATCTCTGTCCCAATAACACGGAAAGTCAGTTTGCACTCGACGAATTCACGTTAGTTACCTTCTCCATATACGGCTCTGTCAGGTCACTGTTTTTAAAACAATTTCATGGTCAGCGTGTGAATTGGACAGTAGGAGTACATGAATTGTATCAATCATGTTGCCGATGGACCATTAACCTATGATATCATTCAAAATCAAAGCATTTTTAAATGCTCGGTCTAATTATAAGTAAACTGTTAGCTTTCCTTCGTCGTCATCCATGTTTAATAATATTTCCTTCTTTATGGATTTAAGGTGCTCCAATTCTTAAACTATATTCATAGTATTGCGAAAATAAATAGCTATGGTTGTAAGTGTGTATTATAATAATTACTCATATAATATAGTTATGTGTAATGAAAATTAAAAAAATAAGGGTTAACGTGCGAGCTAATATATAAATATATTGGAAACTCATTATTGATAATAAATGCTGACTTCTTTACATTTCTGATACATTTAACTTTGAATTAATATCCTTCAATTATGTTACTAGGCTTTGTAATAATACGCTACATAACTTGTGTCCACAAGAACAACAAATAGTGTTATTTTCTTTATATACCTTTCAACTGAACGAACCACCACACCACTAAACTAGTTTGAATATTTTTGTATTAAAATTTTTTTTTTATTAAACAGTTTTATGTTATATATTTAGTTAGCTAGCGCTTTTTTTTTTAGATTATTTTTACTAATCGCAGGATGCCACGGTCCTTTTCGACCGTCAGTATATAGATTTGTGTAGTAATGAATGAGAAATGCTTAATTCGTGTAAACGTTTTAAACGAAAGTAAACCATAGTGGTTTTAGAAATGACAATATTCGACCATTGAAATAATATCAGTAAACCTATCCAACTATTGCAGATAAGAGTCACATATTGCATACCATTTATGTTTGACGGAGGCTACGCTAAAGCGACTATTCTTGAATATCAGCACAGTGATGTAGCTATTAACTGCTCTACGAATGCTTCGGTCGGTCCTTGCATACAAAGCGTCTGGTAACCTACATTAATGCAAAAGTTTCATATTCTCACAGGTAAACACAAGATGAGTTTATGCATTCGGGATTTTTTAATTTGTTATTACATTTCTTTTCAAAATGTTACGTGTGTTTTTTTTAAGGAAATAAAACTACGATTTACGTATGCATTTGCTGATAACAGTTAAACTGCAAAGTAATGAATCTTATTCTATGAATTGTTTTAATAGTATAGTATATATACCGTAATATAATATGATTAATATAGTCCTGTCAATCGTTCCCCTAAACAATAAAGACTCACAAAATAGGGGGGGTCCGCAAATTTTTAATTTCGTAATTTTATGACATTGGGACAGTTACGTTAAAGTTCTTTTATAAATCCTTGCATAATGAGCTGAAAAAAATTTATGGCGTTCGCTTGTTGTTAAGGTAATGTTGAACACACACTATTTTAAAAAGTTGCTATAATTATGGTGTTTGTATCAATAACTAATGAGTGAATGAATTGATGACAGGTTTGGATAAACCACTTTTTACAATTTAAAAAATGCTTGTATTTTTTATTTATTTTAAATGTTTAATGCTAGTAATGTAAGACACCCTTTTTACAAAACGTAACAATTGTTAAATGTTTCTAACATTTAAAATCTAGACTGTTGGAAAGATCAACATTATTACGGCACAAGTATGGCCTACTCTGCCGTGATATTGTAAGTCATAGAAAACTTATTAAAAATTATTAATCCGTTTTCTTCGACCGATAAAAAGCACATTTTATATAAAGTAAACAAACTCATGGTAATATAAAAGAGATAAATCATTTTTTATTTTCTCAAAAGCTACAAGCTAGGAGTGGTCCTTAATTTCGATAAATCATTAAACAAAATTTTTATATCAACTATAGTTATCTAAAACAGTACATGTCCGGTAGTAATAGTAAAACGTGAAATACCAGTATAGTTTAATATACTACAAGTGAAGCAGATTATTGTATATCCCAATAATGAGAGAGATTTTAAACTTCAACTCTTTTAAGGTTTTAGTCTCCAGTTACATGCCCCCTTTCAGTGTTAATTTATACTAAAAGAGTCACTTTACTCACTAATCCACAATGTCTTCGAGCGGCAGGGCAATTTAATAAAGAAAAAACAAACATTAATTATATTATTTTGTTTGTTTTATTCCTTATAGTAACCTTTTTCCATGATGAGCTTCTAAATTTCCAAATTTTTTAGACAATTTTAATTACATTTTATTTTAAAGATACCCATGGAAATTTTCGTATGGGTTCATGTTAAAGGTAATAGTGTAAGATAAAACAATAAAATAAACAGAAATCTGAAATATCTTGATTTTCCCTTGATGATAGTGCCGAGCTTTTGTAGAAAAATAACCACGAATTTTTAGAGAAGATATTTAAACCATTGCATCTCACAACCTAACCATAAATCTATACCCAATTTTTTATCTTAACCTATTAGTGGCGGGGGACATTTGGAGAGTTATTTGGGTCCTCTGCCTCCTCATAAATTATCCTCTAGTCTTAGCCAAAGTCAACCTGTTTTCTTCATTTTTCTCATACTCTTGACTGGGATTTGGAAAGGGTTTTATGGTCTCTCCCATGACCCCCTTGGTAACCTTTTACGAGTTGCATCGAAAAACGCAATGAGCTAACCTAAAATTTAGGGGTTGTTTGTTTTGATTAAGTGTTTTGTATAGTTTTTTTGATTTTATTTTTTGATTTTTTTTGGTTTTATGAGTGTTGGATCGGGTGTCCAGAAGTGCTTTTTTTTTTTTTTATTAAGTGCAATGTCTTTAGTGTTTTAGTGAAAGTTAGATCATACAACATGTAGGTTGTGATTCCTGACTCAGGCGTGCCACAAACGCCTTTTAGTAAGAAAATTTGTTTATATTTAACCTAGTTTGTAATTATGTATGTAGGTTAGTTCTTTACCTGAAGAAGAGATCAGGATTGCAGATTCTCGAAATCGTAGTGTTACTGTTTTCTTGTTTCACTATTAACGGATGGTCAAATGTCCGGAAAAATCCTGTTTCCTTCCTAAAATTTACTTCTCCTCTTTCTCTTTTGGCATTTTCTTTACTGCTATTCTTGCAAAGATACTGACGTATATTAAACATCATTAAAACATACTGTATAGCTTCTGTCGTTTTTCTTTTTACTCGGGAATATTGAGAACGAGCCCTTGAAAAGGCAGCTGAGCCACAACAAACCGAATTTGTTTCATCAAAAAACTTTCTATATTTACTAGGTCATAGTATGTGTTATTTATAGTCATTTTGTGTACACAGCATATTTAAATCCTCCTTCGTGTATCATAGATCCTAGCTCTTGTTTTATCGGGATTTCAATCTTTAACAAGGTGAATTTAGGCTTAGGCTTCACAAATTTCACTTTAGCCTTTGTTACTGAGCCACCTTGAATTAGAAACCATCAACCGATCTGGACAACTAAACACCAGCAGGCTTCGGTTGGTGGCAGCATGCGATTATTATACACTTTTAGTGTTGAGTGTTAAAGGTAATTATTGCATTAAATAAACTTGTTTTTTTATTGCCTAAATATGAAAAAGGCTACTTTCATTGATATAATAAATTATGTATTATACCTTTTTTTGGGCAATTAATACTCTACTAGCTGTTTCCCGCGGCTTCGCACGCGTACTCTTAAGCTTTGCCCGTATATTTTCTTTGCCTTCTCAAATAGTCGTTTGGCTATTTAATAAAAACGTAACTGTGTCGTAATTGCAGTTCATAATGTGGCAGGCGCTTATGAAATAACTGTTATAATCTTGGCAGTCACACGCCTGGTGTGTGAGTTACATCTCAATGGGGGCATTGCATATAAAAACCTTCTACATTAGAAAAAATACAAATTTATCTATAGTGATATCGGTCCAATAGTTTCTGACTATATAAAGGAACAAACACACAAAGCATTCATTTTTATATAATTCACTATACAGTGTAAAGAAATTTAAAAATAGTTAATGTAAATTATATATAATATATATTTTTATGTCCGCAAATATACTATAGTTTACCAAAATGAACAGACTGATTAAAAATTTGAAAAGACTCTTTCACTTAAATAACATAATGCTTTGGGTGACTGCAACTGCATTTCTTACGGGTTATTTTCTGTAACCCAGTGGGGCGGAATCCTGGAATTCGGGCAAACGGCGATAAAAAGTTATCCTATAACCTTCTAGCAGATCAAGACGAACAAATTAAAAAATACGTCGTAATTGTTTAAAAAAAATTAGGCGAATCCGTCCAGATCCGTATTTGGATCGAGTGATGACTGTTACACACGAACCAGTGTTCGATTTTTATATTATAGATTATTTGAATTTATTTAACTAAAACTGTATATAGGGCTACTAACATTAATTCCATATCTTCTTATACTGCGGCCTGAGTGCCGTACAATACCATTCCTTACTAGGATTAAAATATTCACGTAACAGTTGACAGACCAATAAACCATTGGTTTCCCCGAATCAGGCTGTTTACTTTGTAAAACTCGACCAAGCCCAACGGTTGACTTTATCAATTGCCCACCTTGCAAGTGACGTGCCACGCTTGCTCGTTATATGCTCTCGGTCCCGCCTGGGGCAACTTATGTACTCTCTAGGCCACTGCTGTACCATACTAAAACTTACTCTCTTCTCCCCATGGTGTTACGCTCTCATTATTATAAATATTATGTCTTTAATCTCTATTTGTTGTATCCATTTTAACATTAACATTAATAGTCAGTGTCTCTGGATTAGCAATCTCTACCAAGAAACGATTCTCTGCCTCCCCGGACACCCGCGTCTGTACCTGAAGAATGAAATCAATGATTTCGAAATCTTGTACATAGATAACAAAAATAAAAGTTTACAATAAAAGTGTTAAAAGGTTTTATTGTATATTGGTATCATAAATGATTTTTTGAATTATGTTTTCTATTGTATTATATTGTTCAGATACTTTCTTATTTCTTGGGGAAAATACTTTCAGCGGCGAAAATAATTTAGGTTTTCTATTTTTATTGACACTGTCTCAGTTCAAAGAGGGACCAATATTTTGTTTACTTTTCCACCTTTGAAGTTTTACGTACCAAATTGATTTAATTTTCTAGACAAACACTTTCCAACATGGCGATTGTCTCTTAAAGTGGCCAATTGACAAAGCGAGACACACCTCTTCTTCTCAGATACAAAAGTATCTAAGATTTAACTAAGAAGACTTCCGATCCAAATATACTTCAGCAGTTTGGCTTTTGTCAGAGCTAAATCTATCTCAGAGACTTAGACACAGGAATTTTCAGCAATATTTAGGACTTGAGTGCCACGAGTTGGGAATTAAAAGTGGATGCCAAACTATACACCTAACTATTCCCGCCATTAGCGAAGCGTAGACGAGTTAGTTGAATTACGTTTCTGCTAAACGTGCTTTATGATTGAGACCAAGAGACAAGCTAAAAGCTAATAAAAGCGAAACTATTCCGCCATGCATCCCCCTCAAGTCAACGTCCCGGCTACCGAAATTGGAATTATAAATTAAAACTTTTTGACGGGAGCTGCCATTGGACTTCTGTACGTTTCATCAACGTTTAATGAAACAAGTCCGGGTACACAACAATGCGCACTTAAAGCGATGTAATGAAAGTTTCAATATCTCTATGAGCGTAGGTTTTTGCTTTCAGGCGAACCACTCTCTCTAGCAACTTGTCTCTGATAAAGTCGCAAAATATAACTGAAGCAAAAATATATGCAATCGCTTAATCAGCTGCTGAAGGATCGCTACCATAATACTAAAGTGCGGTCCTACGTCACACTAACATTTGAAATCAAATATTAGACCTTCCTGTACATCTCAGCACATCTGTGAAGAATATATTATGAAATAGGCCGGTGCTTTCCTTAATCATTTTTCACGAAACATACGTCCAATCACTTAAAGGCATTTAAACAATGACATCACTAGTAAAATCAATCCCACTTCTCTCAGTTTCCCTTTGTTATTATCGCAAGATTAGATAATCGGATGGTCACGCCACGCCTAGAACAGTTTTCGAATAAAAGGACAGAGCTTCAAATACTTTGCCCTCGGTTGAACAAAATAATTGGGAGTTTCTCAACCTGGAGATGCAAGCAACATTCGAGGACAGTTAGTCTATCATGACAATGATTGTGGACCCCACAAGAACGCGTCCCCACCCCACAAAAGTTTTTTTTTTTTTTTTGGTGTTTTTCGTTTTTGTATAAGTTCCTTATTTTGGGTCAAAAACCCAGATTTTGATAAGCCCAAAAATCGTCCCTCTTAAAAAACGTGAGCTTGTTGGCGGCTTCCTCCTTCCACCACCCTCCTCGGCCTATAAAACCACACGGCACATCATGTTCTTTATTGCGAAGCCATCACGAGCGGTCATAAAAATCTATGGCTGTTCCCCAGCTTTCGACTCCAAAAATGACACCTTCAAAGGAACGGCACGGGATTACTTAAAACAGCACAACCGCTGTTCTTCTTGTTTTTGGTGCGGACAGCACAGATTAAAGTGACATGTACAGTCTTCTAATTTTCACGTGTCGAACATGTACGTGGTCGGTCATTTCATACCTTGCTACACTTCACTGATCGGCCCAAACACGGTCCAGTTTGTTATGTACGTCCGGGAACCGCGTTTCGTCCCTGTTGTGGAGAAAACGACCGATTGACGGCGGCCGGCCTGCAGACACCCTACACCTGCATGTCCTGCCTCCTCCGCACTGGCCGACCACAAGCGCTCTGAGCACCCTTCCTTAGCCTCCGGGCCGAACACACCACACCTACACGCTCATGGCACACTGCATCAAGACCTCGGCCCCTAGTACCACGGTTCTTATCTGGGTACATTCATACTTGTCAAGGCTCACCCCGCCTCTAAACGGGACAAGCTTATGTCTTTCGTTGCCTTAATTGATTCAGGAAGCATTGCTAAATTTTTATTAGCGAGATAAGACCTCCCAACTGTTGGGCTACACAGCGCCGTCCAAGCCACTATTAATGTCTGCCGGCCCTTTCTCAAACCTCTGCTCACACATTCCGGCCGCGGATTTTTAACTCTGGGCGTGGGAAAACTCTTGTCTGGCCACCCCATGTTGGCCGCGCCCGCCAATCGTTTCCACATATTGCCACAAAATCACTGTAGGACCTCCCACGAGTGCAAATTATTCTCAGTGAAAGGTCAATGAATAAGGTTAAAAATATTATACTGGCTGATCCAACCTACCACCTCCCTTGGTGTGCATTTGACGTGCTTATTGGGGGAGCGCTATTCTTCCACAATATTCTTACTCCACGAGACCTACCTCGCTCTTGGTCTCATTTTATATTACCTCACGCCCCTGGGCACCTGTTTTGGTTTCGTGGCTGATGGGGACGGCCTCCTGCTGCACACCACTGAGACTGCAGTTCTGGGGTTCTCTACCATAGGCTGTCTCTCCTTCTCTCAGACTTGCTGATGGTGGACCTCTCAACGGCCTCTCTGCTAGCGTTTTCTGGATACAAGAGGAACTGTCCTGCTCCCAGTAAAAGGTCTTGTCAAGAGGAAACTTCAATGCGCATGAATATTTTTGTCTACTACGCACTCCAGGTGAACCGTGACGGTGTCCGATATATGGTTCCGCCTCCCTTCTCAAGAACACCAGTAACTTCATCTGAGGAAGTTACAAAGTTCATTGTGCTGAATAGTTAGACTCTATTCCCACTCGAGCGCAAGCTCCACGCTGCCACTAATTGTGGAGTTTCATATAATTTAATATTCATGATTTTTATACATGGACTATCTCTCTCTAGGCCATATGCAGGTGCTGCCCTAACTCCTGACTTAAGACCACTCCCCACTTACTTTCTGCCCACACCACGTGTGTTTTCTAAGGCACAAAGTAGCAACCA